>NC_000080.6:29969270-30059270 GCF_000001635.26 Mus musculus
AGTGTAGCTAGTCCTAAGCCCAAGACTTTACCCAGTTTGAAAGAACTTGGGAAGCAAGTCTCCAATTACTGGAAAAGAAAAAAATACAGCCTGAGAAGGTCGTATCAGTGCCAGAACCATCTGCCCACCTGTGTGACTTAGGTGAGACTCCTTGGCGCATTTCTACAAGACTCTCTTGGGGCCCTGGAAATAGGTGTGGTTGTATCAGATTCATCTCTGTATCTCTAGAGAGTAGGGCGATTAGCAGAAGTCTTAGGGCTGAGAGCACTTTGAATTTCTCGGCTTTTTTCAGGATTTCACCTCCTGATTACAAAGCTTTGGGATAGGTGGTGTGATGGGCACTACAGGAAGCATCATCATTCCATCTTCAGTTTCGAGCGCTCGCAGATTCTGTTATTTGCAATTTAGGTCACTAGCTCATACAGCTATGCACTCAAAAGTGATCAGTGTTCTTCTGCTGCATCCATCTCGCCACTAAAATGTCATGTGCATTTTACCAGTGAGAAGGAGATGGCAAAGAGATGCCTAGAATGAGTTCGCCTCCGAGAATTACATACTGAAAGTAGACATCTATCGAAGGAGTGAACGCTAGATCCCAGAGTTTGACTGCACTCACAGTGGACCTCTGATGTTGACTGGCTTGAAGAAGCCAACAAGTCAAAAGCTGAGCTCATTGGTGTTGCTCCGCTGATTAAAGGCAGCGCCGAGTTGTGGACTTGTGGCACTTACCTCAGTTTCTTTCTTTAATTCTGTAGGTCAGGTGTTGGACAGCAGGAATCAGTCCCCATGGAGAGTGTCTTTCCTAACAGACTTCTTCTGGGGAATAGCAGAATTCGTGGTTTTCTTGTAAGTATAAAAGCATTTCTTTAATTGAGACCAAGTGTTGCTATTTAGTCTCATAGCTGGTTTAGTGTTATAGAGAGTCTAAGCTGTTCTGGAAGTCATTGTAGTCACCCCGCCTTAGCCTCCTAAGTGTTGAAATTACAAGAATGTGCCACCACTCCTGGTTCTGAACTTTTAATGAAGGGTTAGTTGATAATGGGGAAAAAAAAATGTCGACTTCTCAGGCATTTTAAGCAGTTCTGTATTAGATGAGGTCTCAGGCATTTTAAGTAGTTGTGTATTAGATGAGGGGTGGTGTCTGACCATTACGTGCTGTGCTACCTAAACTGCCAGCCAGTTACTACCAGGTCTTACTTACCCTGAATTGAGTAAATATTTGAATGTCTCCTGTTTGGAAAGTCATGAGTAGATAGAGAAGGATACGTCCCCCTTTCATTGAGTATTGGGCTGGCAAGTTTTATGTCAACTTGACACAAGTTAGAATTACTGAAAATAGGAACCTCAATTGAGAAAATGCCTCCATAAGATCAGGCTAGAGGCAAGCCCGTAGGACATTTTTACTTAGTGATTGATGTGGGAGGGCCCAGCCCATTGTTGATGGGGACACCCCTGGGTTCTGTAAGAAAACATGCTGTGGGGAGAAAGGCAGGAAGCAGCACCCCTTCAGCATCAGCTCCTGCCTCCAGGTTCCTGCCCTAGTTGAGTTCTTCTCCTTACTTCCTTCAGTGATGGACTATGACTGTGGAACTGTGAGTCAAGTAAACCCCTTTCCTCTCCAGCTTGCTTTGGGTCCTGGTGTTTCGTCACAGCACTAGTAACCCTAACTAAGTATATTAGTACTGTCAGTTTTCATAGTCAGTGTAATTTAGTATATTCAGTATAATATCAGCCTTCATATTGCAGGGATAGTGGATGAGTGCCATTGTGGAAAGTGCACTTGAGGAAGTTACCCAAGGAGGGACAAGGCCCTGACTTCAAAGTTACCAGTGCAAAATTTAATTACTTTTGCAAATTTTACCTATATTGTTTACTGTTTTGCCTTAGTTTAACCCCTCCATCTAAGAAGTTAGAAAACTGGACTAAGAATGGCATACACTGTTAATCCCAGTATTTAGAATTCAGTCAGGTGGGATTTAAGGCCAGCTAGGCGTCACACATAGTAAAACCTTGTCTTTAGGGGGAAAAAAGGAAATTGCATTTTCTGACATTCTGAGTAGTTCTGTGCCTCTGACTATAATACCCTTATCTATTCCCTCCGCAAGGTGATGTCAGGTAGGCTATAGGCAGAGGAATTGCAGGCATGGTGAATGTAAGACACTGTTAAAAACAGAATAAGTTAGTTGGGGTGGGGCTGATGACTGTATGATACTGTAAAAATAGGTAATGCTGACACCTAAGAGGAAGAATGACACTGACGAGGACTCTGGTCTCGTGCTGTCTACAGGTGTCACTAGCAGAGGAGAAATGCAGGGGCAGGTGGCTTGGTATAGAACACGGCACGCCCTGTTTTAGACATATGCGTATGCTAAGTTTGTCCAGCTGGCATCAGGAACTGGAGGCTTAAGCTAATAAGTTGGGTTAGTCACCGTCTTGCAGAGATTAGAGAACCATGGCAGTATGCTTGACACTGGTGTCAGAAGTGAGACTCTGTTGTTTTCTGCCCCTTTGTTTCAGTTTCAAAACTCTGCTTCAGCAAGATGTGAAGAAAAGAAGAGGCTACGGGAGCTCCTCTGATTCCAGATACGACGATGGAAGAGGGTAGGGAGAGCCTTTCCTACTGATGATGTTTCTCCTTTGTCTTCATCTTGTTGTTTTAGATAGAGTTGAACCTGTAGTAATGAAAATCTCATTTCACAAACTTAACAGGTTGCTATAAACTAAAAGTCGAGTTGCTTTTTCTGATAAACAGTCAAACTAGCAGAACTATAACATTTTTAAATTTTAATTTTAAAATTTACCCCAGGAAAGCTAAACTATAGGCTGAAAACTAATGCGCACCATTCAAATCTAGAGACTTCACAGCTCAGTCTGGACTCAGCCGCCAGCTGAGATGAGAAGCGGCACCAGCCCTGCACTGGGCTTGGGTTTACTTAAGAGGAGGAGCTACAGCCCACACGCTGAGCTGAGTGTTTGCAGTCTTGATTCCTGACTAGAGTTTGCTTCTCTGCTGTTGTGATCCAGCACTGATCACAAGCTACTTGGGCAAGGAAAGTCTTGTCACAGTGCATCACCTAGGGAAGTCAAAGCAGGGCCTGAAGCAGAGACCATGGAGGACAGCTGGTTTTGGCTTCCTTCTCCTGGCTTGCTCAGCTACCTTTGTCATACAGCCTGGGCTGGCACCATCCACAGTGGGCTCTCAGCAGCTAGTAGTCAAATTGCAACACACACACACACACACACACACACACACACACACACGTGCCCTGTTAGCCGCTCTGATGATGGAGGCAGTTGCTCAGTTGAGGTTCTGTCTGATCATCTATTAGGTCTCAGACCTGAGACAGATGGCTAACTGAGGTACTCGTTAAAATATCAAAGCAGACACCGGCCACCAGGTTTTCCCGGCAGCCTTCAGTCCCATACTTGTTACAGGGTATGGCTAGCATATAATGTCATATAATCCAAACATTTTGGTTACTTGGCCTCTTTGCTCTACCCTTTACGCTCGTGGTCCAGGCTGCCCCCCTTGGTCAGTGACTTCTCTCTCCACCCTGCTGTCCTCACATGGCCATGGCCCGGCTCAGTCTGCCCACATATGTTTAAAACTTCTCCGTGTGCTTCCTTTTCTTTTTTTCCATTTGCTAACCTGCATGGTAGTTGCTGTTTTAAGACTCTTAGGGTTGCGTGCCTTGTTTTGTTTTGTTTTTTGAGATAGGGTTGACTTTGTAGCACTGTTGGCTCAGTCCTGGCTACATATCCTAAGCTGACCTTAAACTTGTGATAATCTTTCTTCCTTGGCCTCCCTAGAGCTGAGATAACCATTGTAGGCTACCATGCTCATTTTCCTGTGTTTATTGAAAAAGGTGTGGTTGAATGCTTAATAAAAGGAACCAATTGGCCAGGAATGGTGGTGTATACCTTTAAAACCAGCTCTTAGGATACAGAGATAGACAGAATCTGAGTTCAAGGTCTGGTCTGTATAGAGAATTCAGGCTAGGCAACACTATATAGCAAGACACTCAAAGAAGAGAGACCCAACTGAAGCTGGGTTTACTAAACATTACATGCTAACTTCCTCTTTTATTAGGCCACCAGGAAACCCTCCACGAAGAATGGGTAGGATCAGTCACCTTCGTGGCCCCAGCCCTCCTCCAATGGCTGGTGGATGAGGAAGGTAAGTTAAAATCTGAAATGACTTTGCCTCCTTAGGAATATTTTGTTTAGAAAAACAGAAGTCATGTTTTTGGTGAGGGGTTTTTCGAGACTGGATTTTCCTGTTAATCCCTGAACTAGGTTGGCCTAAACTTAAGATTGGCCTACGTATGCCTCCTGAGTACTGGGATTAAAAGTGTCCCCCACCACCACCGACTGACTTTGTTTGTTTGTTTTATGTGTATGAGTGTTTTGCTTACATGAACATAAATGTACTGTATATGTTGGAGGGGTGGAGGCAAGGAGGAGACCAGAAGAGGGCAGTGGATCTGCAAGTGGCATTTTAAGATTTTATTTTGACTTAGGTGTGTGTGTGTGTGTGTGTGTGTCTGCCTGCTTGTGTGTGTGTGCGTGTGTGTATGTGTGTATGTGTGTCTGCTTGTGAGTATGGGTGCCCATGGAGGTCAGAATAAGTCAAATCCTCCTGGAACTCTTGTAGTCAGCAGTTGTGAGCCATCTAAGATGGGTACTTAGAATCTAACTCTTGTTCTCTGCAAGAGCAGGAAGTGTTCTTAGCTGCTGAGTCATCTCTTTGGAAATTGCATATTTTATTATTTAGAGAGATATATCTTTTTTTAAGATTTATTTATTTATTTATTATATGTAAGTACACTGTAGCCGTCTTCAGACACTCTGGAAGAGGGCATCATTACGAATGGTTGTGATCCACCATGTGGTTGCTGGGATTTGAACTCAGGACCTCGGGGAGAGCAGTCAGTGCTCTTAACTGCTGAGCCATCTCTCCAGCCCAAGATATATCTTAATTCTTGGAAGTTTATTGACTTTATTATTAAAATATCAGTTGAGAAAAGATTTGTTTTACCTCCTTGGACCTCCTTGGCTTCATGGCCAGCTCTCTTCACTGTTTCTACCCCTCAAGAATTTAATGCTGATATACACATGCCAGAGAGAGAGAAAGAGAGGGGGGAGAGAGAGAGAGAGAGAGATCCAGTTTAATAAGCAGGAGCTAATTCTGTTAACCTCTTTTAGGTAAATGTCTGCTCTGAGAAGCAGACAACTAGACATACACACGTGTAGAAGGAAGCCATCAAGCGGTGAAGAGCGGCTCGTGCAGGAGAAGATGGTGTATGTCCAAACAAGGATTGCTCTGTGTCCCCACAGATGAATGAGGTCATGCTGGGAATTCCCTCTGCAGGATCTAGCCTGACTGATACGCAGTTCTATAAATGTACATGTTTGTCTCCTTATCTTTTTTTTGTATAGTTTACTAAAGTATTAATATAGTTTTAAGAAGTAAATATTTCTAGGTTGCAAAACTTAATTGTTCGTCTTTATATGATCATACCCAAAATCTTTGATCCGGAAGAAATAAAGGCCATGTATTTAGTCCTGGAGTTTTGTTTGGTTGGTTTTGTTTGATTGGTTTTGTTTTTGTCTGGCTTTTCCAAGCCATCACCCCCTTCTCCAGTGTATATAGTTCTGTTAATTTTGCCTTTTCTCAGCTTTTGAAATACTGCTCACTGTTACTTTGCTCTCATTTATAAATAAACCAAAACATAATTATTTCAGTAGTACATGTAAATTTGCTTTTGAATTTTTAATCTTTAATATACTTACTTTGTAAATGCATGTTGTCTGATTTACTATTAGATAACACCGTCAGGATATTTATAAGGCCACAGTCATCAGAAATGAGCTTGAAATGACTGACTGTATGCTCCCCAGTCTTGAAACCCATGGACTTCACTGCTGTCTTTATTGCTGTGACAAAGACTATGACCGAAGGGAACTTGGGGAGGAAAGGGGTTTTGTTTCTGTTTTTGCTATCTTATAGCTCACAGTCCATCGCGGAGGGAAGTTAGGGCAGAGACCATGGGGAACACTGCTTACTGGCTTGTTCTCAGTGCTTGCTCAACTTGTTACGTTGTACAACCCAAGACCACCTTCAGGGTGGCACTACCCACAGTGGTCCTCACACAACAATCCATCAAGAAAATGCCCTACAGACTTCTCTATAGGCTGTGTGATAAAGGCATCTTCTCAACTGAGGTTCCTCTTCCCAGGGACTTCTAAGTTCTGAAAAACTAACAAAAGCAAACTATAGCCCAGGCTGGCCTTGAACTGGAGCCTGAGCGCTGCCTGCCTGCCTCCGGGGTACTAAGGTTACGCATGTGCGAGCCGCAGCTTGCTTAGCTTACCCTAGTCTTGTGGACGGTGACTACATAAAATAGGCCCTGGAATATTATAAAAGTAATAACAGTATATGCCAGTGTACAAAGGCTGAAACCAAGTTTTTAGGTGAAAGCTATTTATATCTACTTATCAGAAATGGGGATGTAGTATCACAAGCTACTGGTGTTGAAAGAGAAAGAAAAGTGTAAGTTTTGGAGTAAGAACAGTTCTACACTCAGTTATACTCAACCTCTTTTATGTTTTTAGTTGATTCTTAAATTATACGAATAAACGTGAGGGCTTAGAGCTCCACAGCATCCTAGATTGTGTGGCTGTGAGTGGCAGAAATATTGTAGTAAGAAGAGCATGGCCTTTGAAGGTGACTTAGTGTAAGCAGTAGCTTCTCTGTGCTTGGGATCTAAGAGCCTTTTCTGACTGTCAGGATTGCTGCTAGTTCTGACTTCCTCTCTCAGGACCCCACAGTCCCTGCATGCAACTCATATTTAGCAGATTTGTTCTGCACTTGAGTACTGGAGCCTGTAACACAGGACCTGTCCTCTGGTATATCCTGTATTTGAAACTTGCCTTTATCCAGTAGCTTATAATTTTGAGTCATGCTTTGTCACTTATGAAAGGAAATCAGGAAGGGTAGACCAAAGCCTGGCAGTGGTGGCGCACGCCTTTAATCCCAGCACTCGGGAGGCAGCAGCAGGTGGATCTCTGAGTTCGAGGCCAGCCTGGTTTACAAAGTGAGTTCCAGGACAGCCAGGGCTACACAGAGAAACCCTGTCTTGAAAAATAAAGATGGACTGTGCTAAACTGGACTTTGTGTTGGCTTACTGAGACAGTCGCATGCAGTCCAAACTGACCTTGAACTCAAAATGCTCTTGCCCATCTCAGTTTCATGGGATCCCAGGGACGCTCCCCACATCCAGCTCAGGTCATTTGACTCCTGTGTTCTCGCCGTCTTCTGAGGCTTACAGAAGCACACTTCTCGTGGAGCTTCATTGTAGCGTTGGAGAAAGTGCATAGACAAAACAACTGCACACCAACGGCCCCTAGGTCTAAGGAACCATAATGAAATGACACCCTGGAGCAGGGGTGGGGAGAGCTAAATCAATCCAGCCAGACACCACACTGGAAATTAGGTATGTGGGCTGGTGATAAAGCCAAGCTTTGACATTGGCTGCCAAGCCTAACTGACCCTACTCCTAGGACCTGTGTGGGAGAAAGAACTTCTTAGAGTTATCCTCTCACCTCCACATATGCACCTTATGCAAGAATGTATACACACACACACAAAACAAGATCAAATATAGCTTCATAGACCACAGGTATGGGAGGGGGGTGGGTGGTCCAGGCTTGCTCAGTAGGTACGAGCATAAGATGTGCTCTCTTGAGGACTTGAATTCAGATCAAAGCACTCATAGAACAAGGCTTGGCCAATACCTTGTGCTCACCTGTAACCCCAGGTGTCAGATAGAGACGGGATCTCGTGGCTCAATGCCTATCAGCTGAGCTCTAGGTTATTGAGAAATCCTGTTTCAAAGAAGTATTGTGGTGCAATAAATGAGGACAACCTGATGTTCTCTGGCTCTGTGGGCATACAGCACACGCACGCACGCACACACACACAAATGATGAGCATTAGATCAAGTAAAGTCTTGGAGGTGGTTGGCCATAAACTGAGGCAATCCTCCTGAGTGTTGGAATGGCATGTATACGCTGCCACAACAGACTAGTTTGCAGTAAAACGCTGAGCAGCTGTAGGGATAGATGATCAGGAACTGGACTAGACAGGAACCCCATCTTAGAGGCTGCTGTTGTCATCCAGCGGGAGTTGGCTAAGTAACAACACATTCAAAAAAAGTGAATGAATTCAAGATAATTTTAGTCACTTGACTATTTGTGATGGCTTGGGTGAGCAGCCAAATTACATATCTGATTTATTGTTGGGGGCTTGTCATGCCCTGTCCCACCTCCTATGGTGAATGGGAATTAGGAATTACATATTTGCCAGGAGGTGGTAACACATACCTTTAATCCCAGCACTTGGGGCCAGAGGCAAGAGGGTCTCTGTGAGTCCGAGGCCAGCCTGGACTACAAAGTAAGATCCAGGTTCAGCCAGGGCTTCATAGAGAAACTCTGTCTCAAAATAAAAGACAAAAAACCAAATCTGTATTTAATCTTAACTTTGCAATGATTTGTAGAAATCTTATGTATAGGTATCAAATGGGTAAAGGCATGAAGTTCAAATAAGTTACTCAAGGAATATGTCAAGAAGAGACCGAGTCCCAAAGAACCCAATCAGAGGCCGATCTGAGCAGGACCAACGAACTGAGAACTAGCAATATTATGGAACCTCTGAGTGAAGACCTGTGGAGTCAAAATGAGACTGATGAACCTCAGACTCGCGCGGAGCACTCAATTTATTAGGGTTAAGTGAGATAGCTTAAGCCTTTAACTTCTGTGAGTCTAAATAGGAAGTTCCAGGCTAGCCAGGGCTAAAAATAAATTTAATTGATTAACTGTATTACACTGGAGATGTAGCTCATTGGTAATAGGAACATGCTCACTATTCAATGGTGCCTGGGTTCAATCCCCATCATCACCAAAAACAAAACAAAAACAAAAACAAAAAAAAAAAAAAAAAAAAAAAGGAAAAACCAAAACTCCAACCCTGTCATGCCCTCCACGTTCCCAGAATTCTCTAGGGGCGACGCCGGTGGCGGCCATTTTGACTGTGGGCAGCCAGGGGACGCCGCGCCTGCGCAATGGTTCTCCTCTGACTGCTGTGGCGTCGGTGTCCCAGAGCCCCGGGGCTGGTGGTGGTCCACGGTGGCAGAGATGACCCAAGCCGAGAAGGGGGACGCGGAGAACGGGAAGGAGAAGGGCGGGGAGAAGGAGAAGGAGCAGCGCGGCGTGAAGCGGCCCATCGTACCCGCGTTGGTCCCCGAGTCGCTGCAGGAGGTGAGGTGCAGGGGGCTGGCCTTGGTTAGACCACTGCTAGCCTGGGCCTCTGCTGCTGGCCGGAGCCCAGGGTCCGGGCGGAGCCGGAAGCATCCGGGTCCCCTCCCATAGGTTCCTTGTGCAAAGTAGCGCGGTGCAGGGCAAAGCCAAGGCCGCGGTGCACAGCCTCCAGGTCTCAGCTATAAGACGTCACGATTTAGCAACGGCCTGGCTCTCAGGGACGCCAGCAGATATTCAGGGATGGTTAGGGCTCTAACCAGTTTCTTTGTTTGCAAATCTCACAGTGCAAGTCATTTCACGTTTAAAAGCAGGAAAAAGGTAGCCTTTCCTTAAATAGACATGAATAATATGGCAATAACAGCACAAGTTTAAGTAAACAACTTGGAGCAGCATGGCTCACACTCTCACTCACCAGGGCTTACTGATAAGTAAAGGAAATAAATTCCTATAGGGAAATGGGCCACGGCAGTGCACAGCTCCCAGAAGAAATAGGGAAGGATCGGCCGTTGAGGATTTCCTGTGGACCATTTCAGAACCTTCTTCCTCTCCCATAGGTGGGTTGAAATATCTAACTGGTAGGGCTGCAGTAAAATGCATAGTGTGGTGTGTGGGATAGGCTAGTTCAGAGGACCCACAATGTCTCTCTTCCAGCCTCGACAGGAGGGCAGAGGTCCCAGGAGGCTAGAGATTTAGGGTGAGGTTAGAATGGTTTTAGAGCTATGCCAGGTTTATCTGCATTTCTCAACCTGTGGGTCGTAAGCCCTTTGGGGGTTGCATATCAGAGATTTATATTATGATTCGTAACAGTAGCAGAATTACAGTTACGAAGTAGCAACAAAATAATTTTATGGTTGGGGGTTACCACAACATTAGGAGCTGTGTTAAAAGGTTGCAGCGTTAGGAAGGTTCTGGGGAAGAGAGACTTGGATCTGGAGAGGATGTGAAGGATTGGAGACATAGCTGTTTAGAATAGAGAAAGACGGTAGAGATTTTCAGTGTCCACACAAGCTCGTAACCCAGCGTCTTCATCGAAGCTAGTGGAGAATTTTGGAGTGGGACGCTAACTTGATGGCGTTGTGCTACAACGTTTTCGTTTGCAGAGCTTACACTTGAGAGCCACTCAGCTGAGTTACCAATAAAAAGGAAAAAACAAAACCTTACTGTTTTAAGCACGTCCAGGTTTACAGTTTTATGGTGGATTTCAGATTGAACAGTTAGCGTTCTCTAAGGCCGACAGTTCTACATCCAGGCTGCCTGACTAACTCTGGCATCCTCACAAGAACTTGATGAGGTGTAGGGGGCTGCATCAGAGCAAGTGGCAGGCTGAATTTATAGCATATCTTCCGGTCCCTTTTCTACACTCCAGTGAGTCTCGTCACGTGCTTTGACTATCCCATACCCTCTGGGGCACTTGTGCTTCATGGACGTTTCTCAGTCTTGGGTTAAGGAATGAATAATTTCCAGGAAATGATGAGTGGGGCATACTACTAGGTTTCTTTCCTAACACATTAAAATACATAATTACTAAAATAAAAATTGTCCATACTTAACTGCATTTTCTATTCTTTCTTTCTTGTTTGTTTGTTTATTTGTTTGTTTGTTTTTTCGAGACAGGGTTTCTCTGTATCGCACTGGCTGTCCTGGAAACTCACTCTGTAGACCAGGCTGGCCTGGAACTCAGAAATCTGCCTGCCTCTGCCTCCCAAGTGCTGGGATTAAAGGCATGCGCCACCACACCCGGCTTCTCTAGATGTTCTTCGTTCACGTATATACTGAAGCCCGTGGGTTTTTGATAACGTCCAGGTGTCCCTCATGTGTTTTGCCCTTTCGATTGGCAGATGTCCTCCATAGCACAGTGACACTGACAGCATGTACTGAGACTGGGTAGGAAACAAGACAGACACGCCCTCTTCACTAGGGTTTGTTGTACGTCCTGGAAAGGAGGAAGGCTCTACGATCATATAATGAAGGGACCATCACACTTACTCTGGGTGATGTTTAATTCATTCCTGAGGGGAGGAGTTAGATGGAGCTGAAGGAGAGAACCTTGCCAGCAGAGGGAGCTGCGTTGCTGAATGCTCCAGAGTTGTTGAGTTTTGTCATCAGCAGAAGTCTGGATTGAAGCTGTGCAGAGTGGCACATGTGTAAAGCAGAACTTGGGGTCTGGGTTGAGAGGGTTTGGTAGACTGAAAGGACAACCATTCTAGAACAAGGGCTGGATGGAGCAGTTTAAGCCTTTGTATTTGTGAGCCACAGAAATGTTGTGAGAGAAACTTACGCGGCGAGGTCAGCGTAAAGGAGGTACCGAGGACTTGGGCTGGGATTGTGGATCTCAATTGTGGTCTTGTTTTCTTTTAATAGAAACTCTGTGGGGGTGGGGGTGTGTACACATGTTAGTGCAGTACCCATGGAGCCCAGAAGAGGGCATCAGATTCATGAAGTTGGAGTAAGTGGTAGTGCGCTGCCTGATGTCAGTGCTGGGAACCAGTTTTCTGCAAGAGCAATGTTCTTTACTCTTGAGCTGTCTGCCTGTTCCAGATTCCCTGCTTACAGAGGCATGGCCAAAGTCTCCTTCCCATACTCTTGCTGAAACTTTGAATGCCTCAACAAGTTTGGGGGGTGGCGGGCAGAAGTTTTCCCAATCGAGCTTGAATTCTTCCCCCATGAAAGTTATAGACTTAAAATAGCTGTTCTGTCCAAGCCACAGCCATTGCCTTACTCCTTTGGATTTGTTCTCGTCATCAGTTTTCCTTCACTGTGCTGACGTACCAGGACAGTTGCGAACTCTGACTTTGAACCCCAGGCTCTTGCCAGATCAGGCAGACAGCAGGCAGAGAACCTAGGTGACAAGCCCGTGTTGATGAATATTGCTTCCAGCATTGTGAAGCAGGACTGTGCTGATGTTATTTTCTCCCTTGAACTCCTCAAGCAAACTTGAATGATCGTATTAGTCATCGCAGAAGCTGTCTCAGCTAGCCAACCCCTAAGCTGCCTGGAGCTTCTGGGTCTAAACAACTGGAGGAAAGGCGAGCCCTTCCACTTCTCCTCAGTCCCCTGTCTTCTCTCTCATCTGAGTGTATTTCTTTTTTTGTTGTTGTTTTTTTGTTTTTCGAGACAGTTTCTCTGTGTAGCTCTGGCTGTCCTGGAACTCACTCTGTAGACGAGGCTGGCCTCGAACTCAGGAATCCGCCTGCCTCTGCCTCCCAAGTGCTGGGACTAAAGGCGTGCCCACCACGCCCAGAGGTACCGAGTGTATTTCTTACTAAACAGAAAGTTCTCTGATAGTAGAGAGTCAGCCTTTACTACCATTCCACCTACGTTTTCTGCCATACAAAAATGCCCAATAATTATGTATTAGTTTGCACTGGAGGACTTTGGTTTCATCCATATAAGTAAGGATTTGTGAAGTCTGTGCCGTGAGTCAGCTCAAAGGAACATAGAGAATTTGCATTAGAAGAACAACTGTAATCGGATGTCTCTCAGCTCCTTACTGAATGGTTTTCTGGCTTTTCCGTCCAGTAGTCTGTGCTGCCTTATGTCAACTTGACATGAGCTGAAGTCATCAGAGAGGAGGGAACCTTAACCAAGAAAATGCCTCTAGAAGATTGGGCTATAGGCAAGCCTGTAGGGCATTTTTCTTAACTAGTGATTAATGTAGGAGGGCCCAGCTCATAATGGTTGGTGCCAACCCTGGGCTGGTGGTCTTGGGTTCTATAAAAAAGCAGGTTGGGCAAGCCATGAGGAGCAAGCCAGTAAGCAGCATCCCTCCATGGCCTCTGCATCAGTTCTGTCCTGTTTGAGTTCCTGTCCTGACTTCCTTCAATGATGAACAGTGATGTGGCGGTGTCAGCCAAATAAACCCTTACTCCCAAAATGCTTTTGTTGTGGGTTTCATCACGGCTGTTGTAACCCTGACCAGAACACTGTGTTTGCAGGAAACGTCCCATGATGTCCCTATGTTGGTCACCTATCACTGTCATCCTAATTCACGTTTATCTCTCTGTCTGCAGCAAATCCAGAGCAACTTCATTGTTGTCATACACCCAGGTTCAACAACTCTAAGACTTGGCCGAGCCACAGATACACTTCCGGTCAGTGTTCCTCACGTCATTGCACGAAGACACAAACAACAAGGGCAGCCCCTGTACAAGGACAACTGGCTCCTAAGGGAAGGACTAAATGTAAGTCAGAGAGTGGGAGCTGGGGATCAGCCTGGGGTTGTTTCCATTGGAGGGGAGGGGAGTTGAGATACCCAAGTGTCTCTGGGAATCTTGAATAAAAATCTTCAGGGTTCTATTTTATAAAAGTAATATCACTCGGGGGCTGGAGAGATGGCTCAGTGGTTAAGAGCACCAGCTGCTCTTCCAGAGGTCCTGAGTTCAATTCCCAGCAACCACATGGTGGCTCACTGTAATGGGATCTGATGCCCTCTTCTGAAGACAGCCACAGTGTACTCATATACATAAAATAAATTAATAAATCTTAAAGTAATATCACTGAGGGTTGCAGGTATAATTTTCATTTTAGCTAGTTTCATTGCCTGTTACTGTGATAAAATACCCTAACAAAAGCAATTGAGGGAGAAAGGGTTTGTTTTGTTCACAAATTCATGCTACAGTCTACCATCCTGGGGAAGTCAAGGTGGCAGGAACTTGAAGCAGCTGGTCACATTCAAGAGAAACAGATGTGTGTGTGTGTGTCTGCGTGTCTATGGCCGTGCATGCGTGCTCAGCTCGCTTTCTCAGCTCTTAGTTCAGGCATACTGCCTAGGGAATGGTACCACCCAAAAAATAATTTACAATATCAAAGTAACTTGAAATACTTCTTGATTTATTAAAGATATGTAAAGGACTGTGATTTTTCTTACAGAATCAGAAAGATAAGCATTATATGGAGATATGAAGTTTGTTGGGGATACCTTTTTCTTTGAGACAGGGTCTCACAGTGTAGCCTCAGCTTACCTGGTACTCAAGAGACCAGTCTGGCCTGGAACTCATAGAAGTCTGCCAGCCTCTGCCTCACGTGCACCACCCTGCCTGGCAGTAATTCGAATGGTGTTGAAAATTTTTATCGGTCACAAGACACTTGAGGTTATAGGCTTTTTAGCAGGGTTCCATTTTGAATTTTTGTTTGCTTGCTTGATTGGTTGATTAATTGATTGATTGATTTTTCGAATAAAATATGTCCTTATTGTCCAGGCTGGCCTTTTTTTTTTTTACTCCAGATTCCCCCTTCTCAGCCTCTCTAATACTTGGATGCAGGCGTGTAGTGCCACATCCAGCTCTGGCAACCTTAAGATTACCATGTCTACACAAAGATTAAAGAGATGCTACTTGCCGATGGGAGCTATCTATCCATTGATGGATGCATTGTAGCATGCCTTGTTGGTTTCTCTTTTCACTAAATAGTTTGTACTAATGATCTCTCATTTCTCTCTCCAGAAACCTGAAAGTAATGAACAAAGACAAAATGGCCTTAAAATGGTGGACCAGGCAATATGGTCTAAAAAGATGTCAAACGGTACAAGGCGGATCCCTGTGTCACCAGAACAGGTTCGGTCAGCATTTCCTTCACGTTGAGTATTTTTCCACTTCTCTCGATATAGCTGTGTGTTGCGTGATGATGGGATGTGTCATACATCCCTGGAGGAGTTTGTGGTCCATACAGTAGTGCCTATGACAGAAGACAAACTACTGCATCTTCTGCACACCTGGGCTCTATGGCCTAGCCCTATTGCTCCAGCCTCCACAAGTAAACAGTATGTCACTATGCAGAATTCTGTACCCAGCATTGTCACAAATATGTTCGTATACGTAACACTTAAAACAAAATAGCGTAGGGACTGCAGAGTTAGTTCAGTATGAGAGCTGTGGCTGCCCTTGCAGAGGACCCACATTCAGTTCCCAGCATCCACACGGCAGCTCACAGCCATCTACAGCTCCAGTTCCAGGGGACCTGATGCCTTCTTCTGGCCTCCCAGGGCACTGGGCAGGTATGTGGTACACGGACATACATGCAGGAAAACACTCATACACATAAAATAAAAATAAGTAAATTTTTGGGGGGAAAAAAACCAGAGCACAGTGTACAGCTCTAGGGTACTTGTGGAAGCTGCCCTCGGTGAGTCAGGAGGGGAGTGGTGGGTAATTGTGGAGGCCTGGGACGCTTCTGTCTCTTACTGTAGACTTCAGAAACACCATACACCAAGTTTATTTTCTTTAATGTCTTCAATAATAACTTACAAACCTTAAAATGTTCCAGCTTGTGTGGAGAAGGGTTTTGTTGGTTTGATATGTTGGAAAACAATGCATGTACAGAGAATTGAATCGTGAAAAAGCATGAACTCAAGCAAATGACTCTGGGAGACAAGATTTGGGCGCGGTAATCCCTGTTACCTAAACGTGGGCACTGCACCCAGAGGGGTGTGCTGGTTGCTGAGAATGCAAGACGTGCTTTCCCGGCAGCACCACCGTCCACAGTGATGACTTCATGCTCAGCGCAACGGAGGAGTGGGTGTCCACCTCCAGTGTTTGCTGTTGACCTGACTCCCCCAGGAGAGAGGGCGCACCTGACCTCAGGATGCAGGAGACGCGCCGCACGTCATAACTTTTCCCGAGCATTGTGGAGCTATAAAAAGTCATTACAGCCACACTCGATTTTTAAATTTTTTTTCCACATTTGAGCTTGTTAAAATTCAGACACACACCATCCCAAGCCCACACAGTTTCAAGATGACAGATATCACCATCTTGTCCTATGGGAAAGTCTTCATGGGCAATAATGCGTGTGTAACAGTCCATTCCTATATAATTGCTCTTTCCTGCATTGCCTCCTGAAGGACTTGCCTCAGGGCTGGTCTGTTTAAAACTTTAAAAGTGGATAGATATTAGGAATACACCCCCCACCAATAAGTAGTGAAGACTGAAACATGCACACTCATTTCAGAGTCATGCGTTGAGTGTGATTGTGTGTGCTGTACTGTTGTGTGACTGACAGCTTGCTTCCGTAAGCATCACCACACAGATGAAGCTGTGTGCCATGATGGGGTATGCCGTCAGAAGGTTTCAGCTCTGTCAGGATCCTTCAGAGCCACTGCTATGTATGTGGCCTGTCACTAAGATGCTATAGTACCTGGCTGTAGCAGGACTTACATATATTCCTTAAGTCATTATGCAAATATGAGTTAGCATTTCCAAGAAGAAAGGGACGAATAGAGGGAGGGGGAGGACCAATCAGTAGCTCACCATGTGTCTCAGATTTTTGAGAAGAGACAAGGGGACTCTCTGCACTGCCCCTGCCTGGAGAAGTCTAGCTCATTTTTTGATTTCTGTTTCCAGACACGCTCCTACAACAAGCAGATGCGACCTGCCATTCTAGATCACTGTTCTGGAAACAAATGGACAAACACATCTCAGCAGCCTGAGTATTTGGTAGGAGAAGAGGTAAGAAACATTGACAATGGACAAAACAGGAAGAAAACAGCCGATGGTCCTGAAATTCACTCTGCTGCGTCCTACCATTTTAATCCGGGTCTTGAGGAACAGAAATGTGCGCTGGCCCTCTGAATTGTTGGCTGCTTCATGCTCAGAATCTAGAGCAGTTAGAAAATCCTGACTCTCTGGGGTTTTGAGTGTAAGACCAGAAAGCCCTTAGGGACAGCTCTAACAATGCACTTCTTCCTTTCCCAGGCCTTGTATGTTAACCCCCTGGACTGTTACAACATTCACTGGCCTATCAGAAGGGGTCAGCTGAACATCCACCCAGGCCCCGGAGGCTCCCTCACAGCTGTTCTGGCAGACATTGAAGTGATCTGGTCTCATGCAATACAAAAGTATTTGGAAATCCCACTGAAAGATTTAAAGGTGAGGGGAAATTCCTGTGTTGTCACTGAGACTTCTGTGAATACAGTATTTGTTACTCGGTTGTGTATATGTAGTATAGTGTCCTGGAAACACTTGAAAACATGGGTAGTGAGGAGACCTTTTCTTCCTTACTAAATCCTGTCCAGTGATTTCTCTCCCCTGACTGTCATTGGTGTCTGGGCACTGCTCTGAAGCCAGTCAGCTTGACCGCGTTTGTGACTTTTCTTTGTACCTCACTCAGACACATTACCTCCCTAGGTGTCACAAGTTTACAATGATTCTAAAGAGTCAGGGAACGTAGGTTAATCCTGGTTCTTTCTGAAACCGAGAGGCCAGGTGCACATGAAGGTTTGAGCTTTTGTTCAAGGCCTGTGTCCTATGCGGGGAAGCTTCCATGGGGTAGGCATTATGGGATTGGACGTGACTAGACAGGTGTTGACACGTTCTTCTGGTTTTCACTGTTGTTTTCAGTATTACAGGTGCATCTTGTTAATTCCAGATATCTATAACAAGCAGCATGTGAAAGAGCTGGTCCATATGATACTGATGAAGATGGGCTTCGCAGGTACGCCTGAGGTGCCCCTGACACCCCGGAACTGCTCGGCTCACTGAACGCACTGACTTAGTTACATGTGTGTTCTGAAAGGAGTGGTATCCCATAGCTGCTTGCCCAGAGATTTCTAGGCTCCTAAGTTGAATTGATCATTTGTTCCATGGTGTCTACTGGATGCATCTGATTGCCGCCACTCTGCCTCTTTTTAATGTCAGGGATTGTGGTCCATCAGGAGTCTGTGTGCGCTACGTTTGGGAGCGGCTTGAGCAGCACCTGTGTTGTAGATGTTGGGGACCAGAAAACAAGTGTGTGCTGTGTAGAGGATGGGGTGTCTCATCGGAACACACGGTAAGGCTCTCAGCAGGTGCCATTTCCTAAGTGCTCTTCCCTCACAGTCTGTCTACCGGCCAGAAAGCACCTGCGAGGTGAAGTGCACCGGAGTCCAGAGAGACTGGGCTGTCAGTTCTGGCAAGGCCTAGTTTATGCAGATGGCCTTGTCCCTAGGGAGCTTTCCAACCTACATTCGACCTTGTATTTCCCAAGAGCCTAGGTATGTGGTGCAAGTTAGCTTTGTGTCTTCTGCCTGGTCATTTACTCCAAAAAGCTTTCTGAAGCAGGACTTGTAGAAAAAACCAGGTTTTTCAGGTCTAGATTCTGTAGTTTTGAATATCTGATTTCCTTATCATAGCGGTGCGTGAGTTGAGTGTTGAGTGACTTATCGAGTCTGTCTCCTCGTGACGTCTCTAATGCACATGTGAATAAAACGAGCACTGGAACAGATCTGCTTGTCTAATTCTGTAGTTTTCAAACTACAGAGTAAGTGAACAGTCTGTCTCCCTCACCGTAGTTGTGTGCCTCCCAGGAGCGTCCTTAGTGAACTCTGTCACTGAGCCTCTCTCCCATGTTTCTTGTTGTCTGCCTGATTCCTTCCTATGCGAGTGAGTGAAAAGCCAGTCTGCCAGTGGTAAGCTCGGTGACCTGAGACGAACTGGTCTTAACTTTGTTCTTCCAGTCCAGAATACTTCTTTTCAAACAGCTGGTGTTCTTGTCTAGAACATCATTGTGGCTAGAGTTCTAGTCTCTCGTCTAACTGGCCTTTCGGTTCTTACAAAAGATATTTTTAAAAACATGCTGTGTACCTTCTAAACTGACAGATTAATCGTCTCCCCTTTCTCTTAACTTTAGGCTTTGTCTGGCCTATGGGGGCTCTGACGTGTCGAGGTGTTTTTACTGGCTCATGCAGCGAGCGGGATTCCCTTACAGAGAGTGTCAGCTGACAAATAAAATGGATTGCCTCCTCTTGCAGCACCTTAAAGAAACCTTTTGTCATTTAGATCAGGTAGGAACAGAATTAATATTGTTGATTATTTTTGGTTCCGGACTTCAACCTTACCAGTCTCATGCTGTCTGTTCACTAAACTGGGAAAGCCAGGGTACCGAAGCTCTTCTGCTGTGCAAGCTCTCAGGTGGTGTCAGGGTTGTGCCCATGCTCTGACCACTGTGCCAGAGGACAAAGGGAAGGGAAATGAATACAACATGCAAGGAGATAGGTGCAGATGTTCAGTGAACTGTGTACAGTGAATTATCTGAAGTTAATCATTTCATTGTGTGTGTGGATTGCTTCCGTTTTAAACTTTATTTGGGTGATACAGTTGTCTTGTAAACCTTAGCAAACTGCCAAGTGTCTCAACTCTGCAAGGTACATAAGGACATACTCTTTCTGAGTCCTCACGTACACTGATGTCTACCAGTAATGGCAAAACCAGAAAAGTGCAAGTGTCAGAAATCTTGGGAATTAAGTAGAGAAGTGAGGTGCAGCTGAGCTCCTGTTTTGTGGAGCTTGGAGTAAATGGTACAGAGCTGGAGGAGAGCCACCTTCTGTGTGGGCTCATCCAGTGGAGAGGCTCGTGCACGCTCCTACTGACAGCAGCCTCTTTCCCTGGCATCAGGATATCTCCGGACTTCAGGACCATGAGTTTCAGATTCGGCATCCGGATTCCCCTGCCCTGCTTTACCAGTTTCGATTAGGAGATGAAAAGCTCCAGGTAACCCGGCAGTGTATGTGTTCCTGGATAGACAGAAAGTCGTCCCTGCTGAGTGAAACAAGGAAGGGGCATCCTCAGAGAGGATGCAAATGCCGAAGTCAGAATGCCGGCTCCTTGGGTCGTTATTCTTCAAGCCAAAGTAAATTTGGACAGATCTGCCCCCTTCTTTTCTAAATATTGCTTTTAAACTGTGTGTATATGTGCACGTATGTGCATAGGTGCCAGAAGCAGGTATCAGATCCTGGGGCTCAAGTTACAGGTGGATGTGAGCTGCCAGGGTGGGTGCCGGGAACAGAACTCAGATCCTCTGCCGAGAATTCTCTAAACTGCTGTGCCATCTCCTCATCCCCATCAGAACATGGTTGATGGCCACTGTTCTTGCTAGGGAGTCATAAAGTAGATGGTAAGCATTTACTTGACATTTGCTTTGAGAGTCTCACATGGTGCCCTGCTACTCATCCTGGTGGATTGTGGGTTTTGTAGTCTGTTGTGCAATCCCTTTCCCAGAAGGAATGCTGGCCACCGTGACATGGAGCACCTGCCTGATGGCCTTTGTCTGGGGAAGACTGAAGCTCCACCCTTTGCCTAAGCATTCTCCCTTCCATGCCCAGGCTCCAATGGCGCTTTTTTACCCAGCAACCTTTGGGATCGTGGGACAGAAGATGACCACTCTGCAGCACAGGTCCCAGGGAGACCCTGAGGATCCCCATGATGAGCACTACCTGCTGGCCACCCAGAGCAAGCAAGAACAGGTACGCCACAGCTCGGCTGGGAGAGGGGACTTCTCCTCGCCTTACCCAGAGTTAACAGGTCCTTACTTTTTTTGTTTGTTTGTTTTGTTTTGTATTTTGAGACAGGGTTTCTCTGTATCGCCCTGGCTGTCCTGGAACTCACTTTGTAGACCAGGCTGGCCTCAAACTCAGAAATCCTCCTGCTTCTGCCTCCCAAGAGCTGGGATTAAAAGTGTGCACCACCTCGCCTGGCTTACAGGTCCTTACTTAATACAGAAAATATTGCTGTAGGCATAAAGCTGAATTCTTTGTTTGTTGGGCCCAGTAATCAGATGTCTGTCGGCTTAAACTATAGTTCGCAAATGCTAATCTGGTACCAGTAGCCCGTGGCGGAGACTAGGGTTGGGACCTTGCTCAGCTTTGCTCTGTCCTAGAGACAAAAAGGAGGTAGATTGGATCTGAGGTAGAGGATTCTATAACAATCACTAGCCTGTGACTCTCATTCACATACCCAGTAGAAAGTCAGCTTAGAGAGTCCGTCTCTGTCAACATCTCAGGGTTTTTTTGTTTTGGTTTCTCTGTATAGCCCTGGCTATCCTGGAACTCACTTTGTAAACCAGGCTGGCCTCGAACTCAGAAATCCGCCTGCCTCTGCCTCCCGAGTGCTGGGATTAAAGGCGTGCGCCACCACACCTGGCTTAACATCTCAGTTTTAAAGCGCACTGACTGACGGATAGTAAGGGTCTAGAACCTGCCCACATGGCCAGAACCTGCCTTGGCCTTGGCAGGCATCCTCACTGTATGCCCAGCTCACGTGAGCATGGGTATAGGTTGTGTGTGCTGTGGTGATCGGTGCTTATGCTGTTCTGAAGTCATAGAAGAGGGGACAGGACCAGCAATGTCGGTTTCTCTCTTAACTTACAGTCTGCAAAAGCCACTGCTGACCGCAAGTCTGCATCCAAACCCATTGGATTTGAAGGGGATCTGCGTGGCCAGTCCTCTGATCTTCCAGAAAGACTCCATTCCCAGGAGGTGGACCTGGCTTCTTCTCAGGGAGACTGTTTGATGGCGGGCAATGAGTCCGAGGAAGCCCTCACTGCACTGATGTCCAGGAAAACTGCAATCTCGCTGTTTGAGGGGAAAGCCTTGGGCCTTGATAAGGCCATCCTGCACAGCGTAGACTGTTGCTGTAAGCTCACCCTGGGTACCGGTAGATGGTGTGGGTGCAGAGACGTGACCTGGGTCAGTCTTGCTTGTGAAGTGCAGCATTTTCTCAGAAATCATCAAGCCTGCTTCACCCTTGGCTTGCCAGAGGCTGGGGACCCAGCAATGCAGTACAGGTGGCTCCTGGCCCCATTGCAGTTGCTCTGCCAGTTAGTCTAGTGCTGGCGATGGAGACTAACACACACCATGAAGTTACAGCTCTGGTCCATGCTAGAGCCAAACTAAAGAGTCCCAACCGGTTTCTGATGAAGACCTGTAATAAGGAATTCTTCCATCTCTGAGTCACGTGAGAAATGTGAGGGATAACTGGAGGGTTAGCATTCAGGTGCTGTGACATCTGCCTTGAGAAGGCCTGCAAAGCCAACATGGTTAGCCAGGCAGTCCACAGCACATGGGGTCCCCCGTGGGCCTCTGTAAACAAAGTTCGCTTCTAATCCTAGGAGGAGTGGGATGGGAAGTGGGTGGCTGGTCCCCGTCTGCAGTGTTGAGGGTGGATCTGGGGCAGATCCTAGAGGATGCTGGGTTGTTTAAGTGACATTGGACTGGCCTTCTAAGTGGGTAATTGGCAGGACGGCACTGTCTTTCCAGCATCTGATGATACCAAAAAGAAGATGTATAGCTCTATCCTGGTTGTGGGAGGCGGTTTGATGTTTCATAAGGCTCAAGAGTTTCTCCAGCACAGAATTCTCAACAAAATGCCGCCTTCATTCAGGCGAATTATTGAAAACGTGGATGTGATCACAAGGCCCAAGGTGAGTCGTTTGGTGATACCCGTGCGACGGTACTCACTGAGACCAGTGTGGTTACATCGAACTGTAATGCGTGAGTGGGGCGAGATCCAGGCAAGGCCCGTGGCTGTGAGTGTCGAGGACCTAGAGAAATGTGAACATGACTTTCAGTGGGTCACAAGGGAGGTGGGAGCTCTGGACTTATGGCTAGATTGCTTCTGGTTTGGTGTTTTTGTTTTTAAAAGATTGATTTTATGTTATGTGTTGCATGTATGTCTGTGCCCGCATGTGTACATGGTGCCTGTAGAGGCCAGAAGATACGAGCAGATCCCCATGGAAGTGGAGTTGAGGTAGTCATGATCTGACATGTAGGTGCTGGGAACTGAACCCAGCTCCTTTGGAGGGGTGTTTATTAGCTCCTGCACCATCTCTCTAGCCCCAATAGGGTCTTTTTGAGATACACAAACTCACTGTGTGGTTAAGGCTGGCCTTGAATTCCTGACCCTCCTGCTGCTACCTCCCAAGTGTGGGTGTTTACTGCCATGCCTGGCCAGCGTTGAGGCTGGCTTTATTTTTCTGGTGCCTGTTCTCCTGATTTTAGTCTGATGCAGACTCTCGGTGCGTCAGGGCAGGGCTGGCTCTCTCTTGCCCTGAGGACCAGAACTTCTCCCTCTTCTCCTCTCTGGTCGTGGTCAGGAACTGGTTTCAGTCTGGGGACTGGAGATCCTCAAGGACTTTTTTTGGCATTAATTCCTTTGAAAAGGAACACAAAGCAGCGAGTTTAGAACTAGAATCTGTCTGTATTGGGAACCCATGGTGTTCTGATAAGTTTTCTTTTGAGGGAGGTGTCTTGGGGGTCCCCTTCATCTCATGGCACTTCCAAGGGCCTGTGCCTGCCTATGGGGCTTGCTGTGGAGTAGTGAAGAATGGCATCTTCAGTATTAAAACTTGAGACATTCTCCTCAGCTGTGTCAGAGATTGGCATGTTGGGAGGTTCTGCCTTTTGTTCTGCTTGTGGTAGTTCAGGGAATTGAACCCAGAGCCTCACACATGTTAGGCAGGGGCTATGTGACTAAGGTACAGCCCAGCCAGTTTTCTACTGTGTTTCACACAGATGTAAATCCTGGCTTGGTTGCTGTTGACTGAGCAAGGGTCTCAGCCCCACTTGCAGAAAATGGTGTTGCATGTCTGTCTTCCCTGCCTTGGCTGAACTCTCTGTCGCTGTGTAGGACATGGACCCCCGGCTGATCGCATGGAAAGGAGGTGCAGTACTGGCGTGTTTGGACACCACTCAGGAACTGTGGATTTATCAGCGAGAGTGGCAACGCTTTGGTGTCCGAATGTTACGGGAACGAGCTGCCTTTGTGTGGTGAAAACCACAACCGAGTCTCAGGACATAAAAGACTTAAAGAGTGTATGTATTGTAAGTTATTGACCACGAAGCTTAATTTTCCTAGAATTAAATTAATGCAATTTTATGTTAAAGTATGACACTGATTTGAGATAATCTACTTTCAGTCGGGCTTACCCTGTCCCTGATGGGAAACCTTGCTGTCCAGCCTTCCATCCTGATGAACGTGTCATGTAGCCCTGAGGGGTGACCACTGGAACCAGCTGTGGCATCTTCTCTTTTTTTCTAGCAATAGTTAGGAGCTAAAGCGGTCAGGCTGGGTTCTGTGTACATCACACAAGGTCCTCTTGGAGTTAAGCACTGTCTTTGTAACACATACACACGTCAGGGAGCAGGAGGTCAGGGAGCACTCCTGGGGGCCACAGCACAAGGCAGGCAGGGTAGGTAGAGCAGAATTGTTTAGCTGGCTGTTAGGCATCTGCTCCTACCGTGTCTGTCACCAGGCTTGTCCTGGGGAGGACTGGGAGGCAGGTAACAGTGGGTCAGATGAGCCGCGGGATCACCATGGACTGTAGCAGTCTCGGGTGCACAGCCCTGCTGGCGCTGTAAGAGTAACCAGCTAAAGCAGCTTCGAGCAAGCGGGGCATACTATTTGGAGATGTACTTCCTCATTTGAAAATTACCTGCTTTTTATGTTTTGGATCAAATGTATAGGATATGCTTTTATGTTTCTGGGCTGATTGGACAGTTGACACTCATCCCTGCGCTCCCCGAAGCACAGTGCGCCTGTTGTGACCATTCCGCACATGAAGGTCACTTACAGTGGTAGGTGTTGATGTGGAGGAAGTTGGTTTGTGGTCCAAGTTTTGGCACAAGCTATATCCATCTGTTAGCAGCACTTTTACAAGCTTCTGGCAACTGTCTTCCCAAATAGCCGAGCCTTGCCACGCCTGCACTGCCTCTGACATCATACACTGGATGTGACGCTCGTGTGCCACGCCTGCACTGCCTCCACCTTATCAGAGTATTTGCTGATGAAGTTGGCTGCAGGGTTTTTATTTTATTTGTAAGACTTGTGCTAGAGTGAATGAATCCCTTTTACATTGGCTCTTTAGCACACTTTTTGTATTGCTGTGGATTGAAACCAGGACCTTGTACATGATGTACAAATGCTCGAACATGACCTTTTTTTTTTTTGAAACAGAGTCTTTCCCCAGAACCCACGGCTCTGTTTGCTTCCTTCCAGTGCACTGCAACTTAAAATGTGTGCCCCAGGGAACTGGAGAGGCAGCTCAGTGAGGAAGGCCACTCGCTGCTCTTCTGGAAGATCTGGGGTTCAGGTCCCAGCGCAGGTCAGGCCGCTCCCAACCATCTGTAGCTCCAGCCCTAAGGCATCTGAGGCCTTTGGCCTCTTGTGAGTCATACTTCTGAGTGGATAGATACTCTTGTGAGTGGATACTCACATGCACATACCCATTGCAGATACACACACACACCCCTAAGACATAATTAAAAATACATAGTTTTTAAAAGTGTTTGCTACTTACCGGATCAATTACAAACTTGCTTTTGTTTTGTTTTTTGTTTTTTAAACAAGGTTTCTCAGTTATGTAGCCCTGGCTGTCCTGGAACTTACTGTGTAGACCAGGCTGGCCTCGAACTCAAGAGATTTGCCTGCTTCTGCCTCGGAGCCCTAGGATTAAAGGGGTGTCCAACATGCCAGACCTTCAGGTACAGATATCAAAGCAGTCAACTACCTGAAACAGGGTCCCATTTCAAAATAGATTGATCGTGCGTTATGAAGCCATACTAGACAAATACTTATGATAATATACATTGCTGTAGTTTCTACATTAAGAAAAAGCTGCTTTGAGAACGTAAGGAGCTAGAAGATTCAAGACCTAGCAAGGCTGTATACTGTTCCTGCTTGTTCTGGTTGGGGGTTTATTTTAGATTTAAATTAAGATTTATTTACATTGGGGTATAGCTAGATAGCGAATCAGTTAAGAGCATTTGTTCTTGCAGGAGACTGGGATTGGATTCCCAGAGTCCACATGGTGGCTCACATCTGTTCCTAATTCCAGTTCCAGGGCATCCGGCACCCTCGCCTGACCTCAGGCACCAAGCACATGTGGTACACAGACATACATGCAAGCAAAGTCCTGCTGTATATAAAATGTCTTTGTAAAATGCATGGAGAGTGGCCTGGGAAGCCAGAGAGGGTTATCAGATCCCTTTGACACTGGAGTTAAGGTGGCTATAAACAGCTATGTGGTTGCTGGAAACCGAACCAAGTCCTCTGGAAGAGCAGCCAGCGCTCTAAGCCTCGGAGCCACCTCTCCAGTTCTTGGTGGGTTTTTATTTACGCAATTAGTTATAGAAAAAGATATATTACTTAAAGAGAGTTGATCTCACTTGAAGAATTAGTTTTGACTTGAATAGGAAATGTTATGTAATAACCAAGAACTCTGCGAACTTCAATAGTGGACAGGTAACTGGACAAAAGTAGACACTGGATTTATAGGTAGCAACTTGTGTTTGTTTGGGACAGAGCCTCACTCTGTCTCTGGCTGGCCTCACACACCCAGAGGTCCTCCTGCCTCTTCCACTTGAGTGCTGGGATTAAAGGTATGTGCCACGTGCCACCACATCCAGCTGGTGATGTGGGGCTTTGGTTGATTGGTTAGTTTTTTTGGTTTTTCCAAGACAGGGTTTCTCTGTGTAGCCCTGGCTGTCCTGGAACTCACTCTGTAGACCAAGCTGACCTTGAACTCAGAAATCCGCCTGCCTCTGCCTCCCGAGTGCTGGGATTAAAGGCGTGTGCCACCACCGCCCTGCTGGTGATATGCTTGCATATTCACTTAGAGAGTCACCCGTGGGAGACTGAGGTGTAATTCAGTGTCAGAGCATTTGTCTAGTGTGCATAATACCCTGGGTTCAGTTCCTAGCCCTTCTAAGATAAAAGGTAAAGGTTACCTGTCCAAAAGTTTGGCAAGGGAAAGCACTGTCCCAACAGCAAACAGTACAGTGGTTACACATAAACTGGATCATCTGGTCAGGCAGAGTGTCTGCTTGTGTGTGTAATAGGCTTCTTCTCTTAGGAAGCTACACATTAGTGAGAGCCTCCCAAACGGATTATTCATTAACAGATTAAAATGTTACAAAACGGTCTACGTGCAGCATAGAGCATGGGCAGTGCAAGACAGACCCAACCTGACAGACAGCCTGACAGGGAAGTGCCGTATTACCTCATGGCCAGAGTGCGTGGTTCTCAGTGATAATCATTACCCAGCTTTGGGTATATCCCAAATGTAGGTCCCACTCATTATTGTCTGTAACTGTGTTGTCTTCATAAATCCAGCCAATGACTAGCCTCAGGCGTGTATGCTCAGGTTGACTTTGCAAACTCCAGTTTTAAAGCAAGTTTGTACATAGCACTACCTCCACACAGCCTCTCCCACACATTTCAGAGTCGTCACACAGCATTTGTCACTGGAAGGGAGAGTAGGAAGGCTTCAGAGTCTCTATTCCCCCGGGTGGACTACAAGGGTGAACAGCTATCATGGCAGGCTTGTGAGCGTTTCTTCACTGACATGCTCTGCGTAGCCTTGAGAAGTTCTGTGTGGAAAGCTGTGGCGTCCTTCATGAGATGATATTGGGGGCAGACACTCAGGGCATTATAGTCGCCTTTGAGGTCTGCTCCCCCAAGATAGACCACCAGGTATTTGTGCAGATGCGTCTGGCTGCTGAAATCACTACAAAAGAGGTTAAAGGCAAGAGGGAACAGATCCTGAGAGTTCTCCCTGGCGCTGCCCTCATTGTGGCCACAGGCACTGTCACAAAGGGTCGGGACGTCACTGGGAAGAAGGAAGACCACTTTATCTGCCGCTTGCTTCTGAGTGGTCAGCCACTGTACCGGCCCCATCTCGGCGATTTTCTTTTTCTGCCATTTTTCAAGGATGACCTCACTTCTGCAGTAGTTTTGAAGAAAGTCAGTGAAGCGACAGACGGTGTGATGGAAACATATCTCAGAAGGATAAACCACCAGGACCTTAATGAGGGGCAGGAGCATGGTGGAAATAGGAAAGGACGTCTTCGTGCTCCTTCCTGGAGGAGAAGGGGGGGACTTTGTTAACTGTGTGACAGATAGCAGGCCTTTACAGTAGTCTAAAACTACTAAAGGCTCCCCACCAGACTGTCAGCCAGATCAGGGTCAGAGCTTTGTTCCCGACAGGAGAAAAGGTCCTTGATAGTCCTTTTGAATACCTGAAACACTGATGCTTGAATCTTAAAAGCACTTGAAAAGATGTATTTTTAAGTCCTTATCAACAAATCAGCCTTCATAGTCAAGCCCTGTTCTTTTCAGATAAACTCAGCAGCTGCTGAGGTTTGAGGTCACTGTGTTTAAAGCAAGCTGCTGAAACTTCTGTACTGTGACACAGATGTGACCTCTACTTATCATTTTAGGAGTTGGGTCAACTGTGATTTGTACCATTTTCTCCCTGCAGGTGGTAGGGTTCTTCTACCCCTATGAAGTTCAGCCACACCCTGTGCACCACAGCAAGACTATGTAGAAAGCTACTGTAACCCTGTAGTAGCATGGCACCAACAGCATCCTCTAGATGCAGATATTCCTGAGGTGAAAGTTCATGTGGCTTTCTTAGCTTAAAAGTACGGAGTTAATCTTTGGCCATGACATAGGAATAACTCCCAGGGTACACTAAGAGCTTCTTTTTGGTTTTTTGAGACAGATCCTCATGTAGCTCAAGCTAGCCTTGAACAGTAATTCATAACATCCTTGGACCCCTGACCCCACTTCCTCTTCCTCTCAGGGCCTCAGAGTGCAGGTTTATGCCAGATTTCTTTTTCTACATATGCAGATAGGATCTCATTAGAGGGTCTTCAGAAAGTGACCACCACCCTTACCTTGCCTCCAAGTTAGGTAGATCCCAGCTGCCAGCACCCACACAGCCACCAGCAGCACCAGGAAGAGAGGCAGCCAGCCTC
Source organism: Mus musculus (assembly GCF_000001635.26). Lineage (NCBI taxonomy): Eukaryota > Metazoa > Chordata > Mammalia > Rodentia > Muridae > Mus > Mus musculus. Next base: position 29,998,090 of record NC_000080.6, read on the forward strand.
CCAGCATGCGTCTGTCTGCAGGAAACAGCTCAGTCACCCTTTGTAAACAGATTCTTTTACTCTCCTTGGAAGTTTAGACCTTGCAAACCAAGGGCTGGAAGGTCTTGGGGGGAGGGAGGGATCTGCTGATTAAGGGTTCTTTGCCAGTATCCAGATCTCTTCCAAAAAATGTATTATTGTGTAATGAATGATGGTTCAGCCATCACAGGCTAGGCTCACAACACTGACAACAAAAGTAGTAGTGTGATGTGTGCAAGCGCAGGCCCTCGTGCCACAGCGTATGCGTGGTAGGCAGCTTTGGATATGCGCTCTTTCCTTTGACCATGGGTTCCAGGAGAGATCCAACCCAGGTTGTAAAACGTGTGTAGCAAGTGACTGTCCCCACTGAGTAACTCACCAGCGTTCTCCCTGGATTCTCAACAGGAACTGGGAGCCCTTCTCTAAACTCAGGCTTCTAGTCCTCAAGCACACGAATTAGCACTGTGGCAACTAGAGTTTGAACACTCGAGTTTTGTCATTTGAAGAATTTCTGATCCTCGGGATGAACTTATATACATAATACACATACACATATATATATACACATACACACACACACGTGTACCCACATAGAAGTCAGGGTCCTAGGGTAATTATCAAAAGCTTATTTGGCTGACTCTTGTCTTTCGGCCCCACCCATGGGCTAGGTTCAGAACATTCTCTATGTCCATAAAAAGAACCGAGGCATCTCTAAATCCAAAGACATTTTCCAGAACAGGCTCGCAGGCACCAGGGCGGTGTCTTTTGGTGCCAGTGTTCCTGATTTGTTAACCAAATAAGATTCAGAGAGAATGTCTTGCAGCACTGCTGACACCAGTCCTTGGTTCCCATTCTGTAGCCTCGTGGCACTTAGAACAACTCCTGTGTGCTCTTCCCCACCCCCACCCCACCCCCGTGTATACCCTGCTTTTGAAAAGAGAGGGCCTTCATTTCAAACAAGCCTTTCTTACTTGGCCATTAGCTCTCTGGGGCAGCATAGTCTGTCAGAGCAGTTCCCGGCACACAGGCCGGGACCTCTTACTGCTTCTCACAGACAGAGCATAACCTGTTACATATGAAAGGGGCTGTGTGCTTCATGAGTCTCTGTCCATCCTGAGGTAATGACGGGTACTTACTGTCATCTGGAGGGATGGGAGCACTTGTCTCTGAGCAAAGCACAACTGTCCCTTCGCGTCGGATGCAGTCATTGCCGCAGGTATGTAAATATGGGGTCAGCTGAGAAGAAGGGCCAATCAGAATGTTCTCAGGAAATGCCTCAGGAAATGTTCTACAGTGTCCCACTTGAAACACACCCCCCACCCCTTTTTTTCTCTTTTCTTTTCCTTCCTTTTCTTTCTTTTTCTCATACCTCTTGGCATGGTCAAGTTTCTGCTTGGTTACATTTCTGTAGCCCAACAAATCCAGTCTGGTGACCCCAAGACCAAAACTCCTGCAATGCCCTTGAACTTTGTGCCATCACTGACGTAGTATTTTCCCAATCTAAAAGGGCAGCTCCATCCTGATAAACATACAGATCTTGCCACTGGACAACAGGAGGTGTCTCCCTGGCCCTCACTTCCTGAAACGAGCAGTTGCTGTGGCCCCGGGGTCTGCTGTCCTGCTCACCCTGAGTGCTTGGTGCTCCAGGGAGTAGAGAGTGGCTTGGGTGTGGTTGTGTTGTACTGTGACCCCTGTATACCCATGTTGTATTCTACTGGGGATCTGACTTCCTGTTTCCACCTGGGCCACCCGAGGCCCCCAGAAGACAAACAGTGGCTCTCCAAAGTTCAGGCATTGCTCTGCACCCCAGTCTTTCAGCCCCAAACCTTTGCAGCTTCACCTCTCACTCGGGGGGAAGTAAAATGGCTGTCCTATCTCAGCATTACTCCTGGGATCCATGATAGTAAATAGAAGTGAAAACACTTTGGAAAGGCAACAGCCACCAGTCCAAACAAAAGACACTACAGCTGCAGAGTCAGCTTTCTGGTCTCACCATTGTGAAGACCAGTAAGGAGTCCCTGATAACACTGCTTGACTGGGGAGAGACTTGCCATCCTTAAAAAGAAGCCTCAGAAGGCTACTTTGTATCAGCTGTTGAATACCCAGAATTCAAGACATCCTAGATTTAGTCCCTAGCATCCCACCACACATGCACATACAGAAAGCATCCATGGTGGAGCGGTGCCCCTCCCGTGTCCCTCCCTTCCCAGACTCCGGTTTAACTCACCTGAACCACCGCACCTTCACTCTCCTCAGTCACCGGGATGGCTACAGACGTCCTCATCAGTTTATTCTGGTGCAGACAAGTGAGACGCGGACAAGAGCTTTAAGTCACAAGCGTGTACAGACTCCGTGATGAAGCCACTGTTCCTGACTTCTGATGTGTGAACTCTGAATGACTCACTCGAGAAGCCTAGAACTTCTGCCTTTAGTTGGTTTTAGACTCCTTGTCCCCAGATGCCTACAGGGACTTGTTTCTGCTACTCTAATCAAGGTAGCCCTAGCACGCTTGGACAACAGTTAGATACAGTTCTCTTGAAAGGAAACCTTTTCAGAGGATCCTAAAATGTCTATACTTCCCTTCACTACCAAAGCTAGAGGTTGGGAGTGGGGTGGTGATACGGGGGAGAGTACCTCCAGCACTCTAGAAAACCCCAATGTCGTGTCCCGTTGAATGAGAATCGTGTATCTGTTTCCAAGGGGATTGGTTGTGAAATTCACTTCAACCATCTTCTCGTTCTTTTTACAAGCAGTGATGTCTGGGTCCCACAGGCTTCCTGAAAGTTGAGAGAGTACTCGGATAACTCCTCCCTTATCTGAGTTCCCAGGGGGACTTTACAGAAACAAATCTAAAGCTTTGGGCACACACCCAAGAGACAGGGACTCTAGTATATCTTCTGACACTGTTCCCAGAATCCAAAGTATCTAAATGTCCAAGAAAGTTTAGGGACTACCCCCAATGCCACTACTTTGCTACAAATAGCTTCCTTGAACTGGTAGTGGTAGGTACAGATCTCAGTCAATGACTGAGTGCTTACCCTATATTTTTGGTTTTTTGTTTTGTGTTTTGTTTTGTTGGGTTTTTTTTTTTTGTTGTTGTTGTTGTTTTTCAAGACAGGGTTTCTATGTGTAGCCTTGGCTGTTGTCCTGGAACTCACTCTGTAGACCTCAAACTCAGAAATCCACCCGCCTCTGCCTCCCAAGTACTGGGATTAAAAGCGTGCGCCACCACTGCCCGACTGTTCACCCTACACCTTGAGGTGAGGAGAGGTCTAGGACCATTATTTTCCCTTTCTAGGCTGGGAGGAAGAGCCTCTATTTAGGAGGTAAGAAGTATGTCCCAAAATATGAAGGGACGTACACCCAGACTCGGGACTTACAAGGACACGCTCCCAGCCTTACTGAATACAAAGGAAGGAAGTGCACATGGCTTACAGGGATCCGTGGCAGATCAACTATCAGAAAGTCTGTTGTCTCATATGACTTGCAAATAAGACTGGACAAGTTTCCAGGAACATGTGTATATATAATAACAGGTTATCTTCCCTATGGGAGGGGACCATTTTGGGCTCTGGCTGGGAACTGGTTCTAGGAGTGAATTGGAGAGTTGATTCCAGGTCCTGGACTTCACACCCCCTCAAAGCTCCATTCTTTTACAGTGCCCTTTTGGTGGGAGGAAAGATCTCCCCCAGTGTCACTTACTTCATTGGCACCACAAGGCTATACTGCTCTGAAGTTTATACTCTTAGAACCTGGGATGAGGGAATGACTATCCAAAAAAAAAAAAAAATGCTTCATGTTTGAAAGGAGGTTCTAAGAGAGAGTTTTGAGAAGGCAACTGGGGCCTCACTTGGACAAACTCTCACGCTCTTTGTTAATCCAAACAGAAGGTACCCAGAGCCTCCACTGACCACAGGCCAGTTGTGATGTACAAATATAAAGGCTAATGGGACTCTTCTCCAGCCACTGAACAGCTCCCCATGGGCACTGCTTTCAAGTGGGATTCGGGATAAAGTGTTAGTTTAGCACAGGGACTGGGGTGGTTTCCTGCAGCTGTTGCTGTACTGTGTAAACCTAAGAGCCTGCCCCAGACTGGATAGCTGTTCAGCCCAGAGCCGCTCCAGCAGCTCCTTCACTGAGTGACTTAGAGAACGCCCATCTCTGTATCTCAGTTACTTCTGTCTGAGGATGGATGAAGCTTCATGGGCCCAGTCAGGAGTCTCTCCAAGTGACAGAATCACAATACTACATCTACTTACCCGCCTCAGTGCACTGCTTTTTATATTTCATTACGTGGTTTAGGCAGCCTGGGAATGTGAATGAAAGTTGTTACATTTGAGTAAAAGGTATAACCCTTTGCCCAGTACACACACACACACACACACACACACACACAAAACACACACACACACACTTACTTCAGATATGAGAGACAACAGATCTAAATAGGAAACCATTCTTCCACGGAAGCTTTAAGTAATCTCCTTTAAGTACAACCTTTATCAAAAACAGTCTCCAGGAGGTGACACGGAAACAAAAGTGAGAGCTGACAATACATATAGGTTCTGCCTCTTCCAGACATGAAGCTCCAGGTGGTAGATACCCAGATGCCTAGTAGGCACGACCCTCACCAACAATGTCACACAGCCCAGATAGGCCATAGTGAGAAGAATTCAGTGCCCTCTGTGGGATTCATACCCAAACCTCATATCCCCGGCTTACATACGAAGCAAGCATCAGACAATTTCAGAATGGAAACAAGCTAGGTAAGTTTGACAAAGTCATGAAAAAGCGAGGCCAGAGGCTGGGGTGGCAGAATGACTGAGTGCCTCTGGCCCAGGAGGAAATTGTAATGGGAAAGGAGCTGAAATCCGGAGAGCCTGGTGTTTAGCTGCTGGAAATACACCGGACGTTACTTCTGTGTTTTCACGAGTGCACCCTGAAAACAAGATGCCAATGACCAGCGGAACAGGAACAGAGAGCTGCATGGAAACGTGCTACTCTTGCAGGTTTTCAAAAACCATCTCCAAATAAAGCTCACTTTAAAGCGGGGGGGCATTATCCCCCCCCCCCCACACACACACACAGAGATACCACAATAAACAGTGAGCTTTGGGGCCATCAGGAAGCTAACAAGTAAAGCCACCCTGAATGGCTCAAGGCACCAACTACGAAGGACCAGAGTTGAAGCTTCCCCATTGCTATGTGCACTGCCCAGGGCAAGTGCTCGGATAGAGGATGCATTCTGCCTCCTGCCTGGCACCCAGGAACATGGTTTCCCACCTTTACCTAACTTAACACTCCCTACCCTGAGTTAGGACCGCTCCGCACTGTGTCCACAGAGGAGGAAGCTGACAGCTTCGAAGGGTTCCCAAGGCTCGTCGCACCAAACCATGTGCCGTAACACAGGTGAGACAGTAAGACAGAAGAACCAAGGACATGAGGGAGTTTACCTGGCGAGGTGAAGTTCACAGACAAAGAAGGGCTGTCCTCATTCATATTAGCATTGGGGATGTTATGGGCGCTGATGAGATAGAGAGTGCTCAGCTCCACAGGGAAGCCTACATAGGAGAATGTCCACTGCAAAGCAAAGCAAGGTATCTGTACAATACAAGGGCAGAGCTACTTGGGGCGGGAGCTACTTACTTTCATTTGTAAGTGTTTTCACAATTACGTAGTGTGTGTGTGTGTGTGTGTGTGTGTGTGTGTGTGCGTGCAAGTGCTAGTGAGGGATCATGCCATAGTGCATGTGGAAAGATCTGGACAACTTGGAGAATTGTTCTCTCTACCATGTAGGTCCTATGGACTGAACCTAGGTTGTCAGACTTGAGAGCCTCAGCCCGCTTTTCGTTTGTCATTTGATGGAGCACCGCTATGCTCCAGCTGATACGGGTCAGTATCTATAGGGAATGGGCCCAGCCCAATCTACTGATGTATCTCAGAATTTAAAAAGTGTGGCATTTTAGAGTCAGGGTATAAGTTCAACTCCCCTCACTGCGTTGGGCATTGAGTCTCAAAGATGCTGCCTTCTCCAGTTACTGAGGAGACAAGTAGAGTTTGGAGCCAGGCATCTTGCTCTGCTCTGCATCATCGGGCTTTTCTGAAACATGCTAATCATGCTCCTCACACGAAGGGTCTGTCTGTCAAGGACAGCCTAGAAGTACTTGCTTTGCCGCCGGAAGGTCTGGTCTGGCTTTGGAAGGCCTCTGTGTAGTTGCACCTCACACAGCTGTATGAATTCATGTTGTTTTTGCCACTCACGCAGATCTTGGTGGCCTTCAACAAGCGGATGCTGGCTGCAGAGACAGTTAAGTGGGAGGTTGCTTTCATTAGTGCTTATGTGGCTCACACAGGTACTCAACAATTTAAATGCTTTGTCACAGCTGGTGTGTACTGTGGTCCCCAGGGTACAGACAGAGTGAACGAGGTTTTAGGAGTCTGGGGGATGGGAGGTAATTCTGCCTGAACTTCCACAGCTCATCAGCAGGAAGTGCAAGTTTGGATTCCCAAGCCCAAGACCCCTGCTGCTCCTAGGCTGGCCTCAGTTGTACAAAGTGCCTGTGGTTAGTGATGCAACTGCCCTGGTCTAAGATGACTGCTTGGGATCTGCACATAACCTAGGGTGTGTCTTTCAGTGCATGCATATAGGTATTTCTTTCAGGCCTAGGGAGGGAACGAATGGGTCCTATACAGTGCTTATTTCTGGTTTAGTGGATGCTTCAGGCTTTAGCTTTGACTTTTTTTTTTTAAAACCCTCCAAGCATCAGCACCCGACTATGCCTGTTTTGACAGCCCTATGTCCATACAGACCATACTGTCTGTCTGCTCCTCCATCCCTATATTTCCAAGCTCCCTTTAAAGTCCATAACAAGATCGACCAAAGACCTCACCCTGCTTGGTGTAGGGCCTAAGCCTATTGTAGCATCTCACAGGAGTGTCCTGGGGCCATGCCCTGGTCCTTCCAGCCCCACCCCACTCACATAGATCCAATCACCCCTTGGGGCATCCCTGGCTGCCTCTCCTACTGCTCTGAAGAACATGCTGACGAAGCCTGTCAGTGACTTGTTTTCCCAGGTCACTGGGACCCTTCTCCTGGCTCTTTCCACAACCTCCTTGAGTTTTTGAGACAAGGTCTCACCCTGTAGCCCAAGCTGTCCTGGAACTAGTAAATAGCCCAGATGGGCCTCAAACTTGTAACAGTCTCCTATGTCAGTTTCCCAGGTGCTGAGCAAATGTACTCTTGACTAAACCAAGTTTAACTTTGGCAGATGGAAACCACAAGCGTGGTCATCAGGGCCCCAGGATTGGCTTGTGCAAGGAACTCGCATGTTGCTCTCCACCTAATCTGGAAAAAACACCAGGACTTTGATGATATCATTTGAGAAGTAGGAACGTAACCTAAGCAGAGCTTTTCCTAAAATGAGGGGAGTCATCTCTGCCATGAAGTATGACTGAGGAAAGCCTTTGCTTGTCAGCGACTTTGCACACTTACACACCCAGCCAAGAACTGCCCCCAGCCCAGTGCTGCCTGGGCTTTAAGTCACTTCCAAGCCAGAGTAGCCCCCAGACCCCATCCTGAAGTCAAACCACTTGTTTTGTTCTTTCATGTCCCACGGTAGGCATGATTATAGATATAGCTGTATAGCTCTTTGTACTCTGACTGCTTGTGTTTGTGACATCCATATTGTCACACACACACACAATTCTCATAGCTGTACTGAGTTCCAAAGTTTCCACATTGTGATTCCTTTTTGCTCTTGGGCATTTGCATGCTGTTATGAATAGTGCTACTGTACACATCCTAAGATAGTATATGCCTGTGTATGTCTGGGGTATGTGCCGAGGAGTAGAATTAATGGGCCCTATGTCCTTCCCGTTTCTAGTTTAGTAGACACTACGACTGATGCAAACTTACCGTCTGCCCGGAGTATCCAGCTTATGTTCATCAAAATTGAAAACTCCTCTGCTGCCACACTTGTCTTGACGAGTTCCACTTGGAGGTCCCTCAAGTCTCCTGGAGTGAGTGTGTGTTGGACCATCCACTCTGGAGATGGCCCTGGGAGGAGGCAAGGGGACTTCATTTGATACTCCTGTTTCCGGCCCAGTCAGAAGTTACTTCCTCCAAGTGATCTCTCCTGTTCCATCACCTGTTCACAGCTCACTTCTGCTAAGGAAAGCTAAACTCCTGGATCCTGGCAGGTTTATGCACCTGAATAAATTCTCTCTGCCTTATGGTCCCAAACTACACAGTGTTTGTGTATTTGTGTGTTTGTGTGTTTGTGTGTGTGTGTATGAGACCAGTCCTCCTTTCTCCAAGCCTCACCCAGGACTCCACCCAGGACACTATGACAGCTCTTTTTTAACGCCCCATCTTTGCTGCCACTGAACCTTTCACTCACTCTCCCTAGTCACCTTCTTCGACAAAACCCACCCATTCTTCAAAGGCTACCATGTCGGGTACCTATGTGTAAAACATTTGCTGCCTACTCCCAACAGTGGTATCACCCCTTGTACCCTAATCTCTGTCCCTCTGTGGGGTGACAGGTACTGCTTCCCATGTAGCATGGTGCATCCCACTCTGCCTGTGTGCTAATTCACTGGGAGGCCAGCCCATTTCAAACACACCCTTACTCCCCAAAGTCCGCCTTTCCTCATGAGAACCTCATTCCTGTTAGTTAACAAGGCCACGCAACACACTGTGCCTGGTCTCCCGTGACCTTCCCAGTTCTCTAATGTACCCACCTGTCTCAGAGCCACACTGAATAGTCTGCAGGAAAGAGAAACCAAATGTCATGTTGAAGCCAGTAAACCACACTCCTCACTTTACCAAATTAGGCACCACACCAATATTGTTCCTTAGATGCATATACAAGTGACAAGTTTTCAACGAAAAGATGAGCCGGGAGCTGGAGAGATGAATCAGTGGTTAAGACAGCATATTGTTCTTGCAGAAAACCTGCATTTAGGCTCCAGCTCCCATACTGGACAACTCACAGCAATTGCCTGTCACTCTAGCTCCAGAAATCATAGTCGTGGTTTCTGAGGGCACACACACACACACACACACAAATTAAAAATACAATTCTTTAAATGTTTTAAAAGAAAAGAGCTAGTTTGATTGCACTTTCCAACTTGAGGGGAATTGAGCTGCCCCACTGTAGCTGTGATGGGCCCTGGCTTAGCCATTGGTACACCTGGTTTTCTGGCAGCTGCTCACCCCCTTGAAGACCAGGTAGGCCTCATGCATGCTTTCTTTCCCTGCCTCGGATTACTGAGGGCCACGGTGAGGCCACTTGTATCATCTAATGCTTAACTGTTGGTTTTCAGGACCATGTAATGTTTATTAATTTCTTCAAATTAAAGATTGGCTATGCAAAGAGGAGAAGAAAGCGGGGAGCAATGACTGCAGCCCGCAGGACACACACACACACACACACACAAGCTCATATCATACTTCTGAATGATCCAGAACTCAGCTGAGCTACTTAGAAATCCGTTGGGGACAGTGACCTCATCTTTCTAAAACAGCTTTCAAAAAAGTAAAACCCCCCTACTGTCTACGAAAGGCCAGTTACTAAACCCTTTGACGTTTCCATTAAAAGGGAAGAGTACTAGTTTGGAAATAGTATATTGAGCCTAAAACATTTATTTTAGTTGTCAGTAATCTTCAGTGGCAAGACACAATGTGACAAACCCAAAGGACTCTTAAGATCTCAGCTCTCTCATTTCCAAAACCTTGGTGAAGGCAGAAAGCAGAGGTTTTGATGGAGCAAATGGGGTTTGGATGATGTCATCCACTGTCCTTTGCTTTGTGACATTCTCTTATTAAGCAAATGAGCCACCTACTAGGAACCAAGTTCTACTTGAATGGGAGCAAGACAAGGTGTGTAGGAAAAGCCAGGTGAGGGCTCTACATTTTGCAGAGTTCATTCAATGTTCTTCACAGCTGCCCCCAGGACAGTTTTTTTCTCTTGCACAGAGACGGCAAGGGCTTCAGGACACCATAAATAAGCTGTGACTTTCCACAGTCACCAAGGATGCCTTCCAATGTGTGAAGAGAGCAGGGCTTGCATCTGAATGCCTTGTTGAGGATGCGCTTTTCCCTCCTAGAAAGATTCTTTCATTCATGGGGACTGGAGAAGAAAGGAAAGCTGCCTTCAGGAGTTAACATGGCCCTAGACAGAAAGGAAAAGCAAGCAAGCAAACTGATGCAGGCTGTCTGTTGACCCAAGAGGTGGGCAGCACAGATGTAAGCAGTACTGTCTTGTTTGTCATCATTAACCCAGGACAAGGCATACCTGTGTGAGTTGAGTACCACCCTTTTTCTTTTTGAGGAGAATACTACGACTCAAATGCCCAGGTGGCATCTGTGACAGTTCTAAACCTCATTCCCCTGGGAAGCAGTCTGACAACTGATACCTTCCAGGATGGCAATAGATGGGTGGTGTGAGTTCAAGACCCATCGCGGTTAGCTCAGGGGTGCAAACTGGCCCCTTTCTAAGGATGGTTCATGGACAATTCCTTGACAGTTGAGCTGGCAGGTTTTCAGGCGCTTGTCGCTTGTCAGGGTTCAGCTAAACGGATGGGAACCGAAAGGGTGCCCACAATGGAGGGGGATGCTTACCGGCTCTCGAGGCAGGGCGCTCCTGCACGATGCAGCCAAGATCAGCAACACTAGCAACATGGCCCGGCCACTGGCCACCGCCCACCACCACGCGGAGCTGGGGCCAGAGGTCCAGGGTCCTCTTATCCAGGCGCCCGCCGCAGTTCTCCGGGCTCCGCCTCCCACAGTACCGCCCTGCCCAAGCCGGCGCTGGCCTGGTCCCAAGACAGTAAAGTGGCCGCCTTGTCGCCCTCGGGGCTCGCGGGGGTAGGCGGGGTGCGAATGACTCAGGCCCGGGAGGACTGAAGCTCCAGCAGGCGCGGGGCGTGTCGAGCCCCGCGCACAGGTGTGTGCCGCAGGCCAGGTGGGGCGACCGCACCCGCGCCTGGAGCCAGACGGAGCAGCTCGCGGCACTCCCGGGACGCCAGTTAAAGAGCAGCGGGCGAGGATCAGCGGCCACTGCCTTCTCGGCTCTCCTGGCTCCTGTCCTTCGCGTCCTGGCCCAGGTGCGGAGTTGTCCCGGGTGAGTAGCTAGCTTTTCAGGTCCTAGGCTGGGTGAGGACCTGAAGCGGAGGGGCTCAAGCCACTGAAACCTTCTGGGTTTTGAGAGAACTAGCGACAGGAACTTAACAGTTACAAGGTAACAGTGATAGGAATCTCCACCCCTGGCCTCTCAGGCTTTCTGGTTAAGTGTACTCCTATAGAATGAGGCCTGGCGGTTACATCTGGGGTCCCGAAGCTGGTGTCTCAGCACTGTGGGTTCCGAGCTAAGGTTCTGACATTTGGCAGTGCTGCTTCTGCCTGAGTGAGATCTGCCCGACTCTCCACCACCTCTCGGACCTTAATTTTGGGAAGGTGGGCCAGGGACCATCCTTTTGAGATGAAATGGCTTGAGAGGGGGATAGCCCAGTATCATTTGGGGTTAGAGAAAGGGCTACAGAGCCTGGAATTCTGCTGCTTCAGCCCTTCCTATATCGTTAGCAGAGCTGGGCTCACCAGACACGTAGACAGTGGAATTGGAGAGAGCTTCAGGCACAAGTCCTGCTTCTCCCTGCTAAGAGGTTGGGTGGAGTCAAGTGGCTGTATTTGCTGAAGCCCGACTGGGATACAGACTAAATTCATCAGTGAGACAGACTTCAGGTGAAGATTCTGGTTTTGATTCACCTGGAGAAGGCTCCGTCCCTAGCCTCTGTTGGATTGCAAGGAATAGTTTCCTGAGAAACTTGTTCTGGTGCCTGACCAAGGAGATTGACAGAAGGGAGGTTGTAGCCCCACCCTCGCCTGGAACTGGGCCATCCTGGGCTCCCACTCAACCTCAGCGAGCCGTTCAGGCTCAGTGGTTCCTGGGAACAATAAGCTTTCATAGCAGCCTTTCTGACCGGTAAACCCTTGCCTGCTACCAGGGTGCAAAGGTGCATGCTCTTGGCATGGAGCTGAGCACTGTGACAGGAACATGCAAGGCCAGAGTACCTGCCCTGGTGGGAAGACAAAATGGAGACGGCCTTGTTTTCCAGCTTCTATCTGAGAACTTTGCCCTATGGGGCTGAGGAGCCAGGCAGATGTTTAGATAACAATCAGTTTCCAGTTTTGAAAAACAGCCCATGGGGCTGTGCAGAGCAAGTAGAGAGCACTCCCTCTCAGCTGAGCAAGTCACAGCCGATTGCCAACACGTGTTTACTCGGTGAGTAGCTGAGTGCCAGTCCCTGGGCTGCTCTGGCAGAACACAGCCTGCTGTAGTCAGCTCAAGGCAAAAGGCAAGGGGCTTTGGGACAGCAGGGATAGAGAGGTCAGGTCCAGGGACAAGTCAGCCATTTCTTGGCCCCTGAGACAGAAAGGCGGGCAGGAAAGTTCTTGATGTCACATGCACACAGAAACTGGAGCGACCTCTCCTGACCTTGGCAAGGGGAGGTGGGACAAACATAAGGAATTGGGTACTTGATTGGCTTGTTTTGAGAAATGGCTCAGGGCAGCTAGTTGGGTTTCTTATCCCGGAGAAGAATCTGGTGGCAAAGGAGAGAGGAAGAGTTGGGTGAAGGGGGTAGAAAGGGGTGGAAGATATGGGAGAATACTCAGGCAAGGATGCCAGGACAGCCTCCGAACACTGCCTGAGAAGTGCCACCAACCCACCTCCAAGGCCAGTGATGACAGGCTTAGAGAGGACACTGCCCTGTCTCTGGGTCAGGGGCATGTATCCCGTGGCCCATGTGCAGTGGAACAATATGCAAGCAAGGCCCTGCAGCTACAGACGGGGTTATAGCTGGGCGAAGAGCCTGTACCTGCCTGTCTTCAGGACTCTAACTTGCCACAAGTGCCCTCCTTACCCCCAGAGTGATGCAAGTTGATTGAACATTTGGCTTCTAAGATAACCAGCTGGAGTGGACCCACCTGCTTACATGCCTAAGCCTGGCCACCAGAGGCAGGGCCACAGAAGTAAAGAAGGCTTGGCTATTTCACATGGATGTATGGCAAGCTGCTGCTCTCCTCAGAGCCTCAGTTTCCTTTCCTGTACAATTAAATGAGGGAGCCATCATAGTGAAGAGGTGTCTGGAATCTGACGGAAGCAATCTTCAGAGACTCCACATGCTGCCCGTAGTCATGCATTCTGTCTGCAGGGCTACTAGAGCTACTTGGCACTGGGAACCTTCATGTCCAGGGGTTCAACGGCTGCTCATTAAATCCCAGAACAAATGAATAAATGAGCACGTGCCTTCCCCCAAGGCCATGCCTGAGCCTGTACACCTGGGAAGATTGCTTTGGCTTTCTTCTATCCTGTAGGAGAAGGCTGTAGTGTGGTATGGCCAGAGCCTGGAGGATGACTCTCTCCATCACCCACACTTCCAGCAGGTCTGTGTGGCCACTGCAGCTGAGACTCCAAACCTCCAGGTTTCCTGGCTCTACGACTCACTTGCTATCACTTGGCCATGGCCAAAGCTCTTGGTCTCTTGCCACCTCAGTTTCCCCAAGAAACTGACATTACCTGTCACTCTAGCAGAGCCATCAGGAAACTCAGAAGAAAACAGAGTCAGAGGAAAGCAAGTTGAAAGGTTTAAATTTGCTGCGTAGATTTTGAGCAGGGGCGACAAGACGGTTAAATTTTTTTTTTATTCTAATATCTCCATGTTCTCAAATGGAAAAATTCCCTCAGACCTATACATAAGCTCTGCTGTGTCCGTCCTGGAGAGAACAGGGCCCTGAGGGTTGTTGACATGCCCCGAGGCTAGCTTCCACCCACACAGGTGGAATTTTCCATTTTGTTTTTTTGCAAATATTAATCAAGTCTCTGGGCGGTTAACAGTAGACTCATTGTCTCGTGAGGAGGGAGCTGGTTCTGGCGAATGCCAGCTGCCTGCCAGGGCTCTTGGACTGGCCCTAGCTGGGATAGCAGCCACTGGAGCATTCCTGCCTCTGGTGCTACCTCTGCCCTCTGTTCCACTCCAGCCGCTTGGACTCCGCCATGCCTAATTTAATGCTATATTTGAGCCAGAAACCCTGAGAGTCACCCAGGGCTTGCCAGTCCTTGATCTTGAGCCTGGGCATAGAACTCCATATGTTCTTTGCCCAGTACAAGGGGCATAGGAAAACCCCAGACTCAGCCATGGTTATAGTTCAGTGTTAATGCTACCCCAGCCAATCCAGGAGGTGAAACCACGTGAGGGCATGACCTCTGGCATGTGACCTCTGTCCCACAGACACTTGTGTTGATTTACGGGTTTATATTTTCACATTGGGACTTCAAAAAGTATAGACCACAGGAGAAATGGGGAAGCCATTGTCTACTCTCAGAGCCTCAATATAGACGGGAGTCAGCCCCGTGGGGGTGCAAGGCAACCAGCACTGTGGTGGAAAGAGAAGGCAGGATGATCTGGGGTGTGGTTGCCAATAGTCAGGTTAACCAGTAGTTGATCTTATTATTGGTCGTAGTTGAAAGGTCCCGTTCTGTATGTTGTGGAAGAGAACACAGCCACATGGATGAGGTTAAGTAAGGAGGGGCTCGGGGTTCAGGCCATGACCCGTAAACCGAGGGAAATCTCCTTGGGCTTTGAGCTTTGCATTTTTAAATATTTTAGATTTACTATTTCCCCGCACCCTAAAGTCTCAAAATCATGAATCCCCTGCCTTAGCCTCTCCCTCCTAGGTGGCGGGGCTATAGGAATGTGCCACTATGCTCTGCACAGTTTCCTTTCACCCTCATAAAAACAAGAAACTGTGAAGTAGACAGCTGCTTCCATTTTAAAGACTTACTTATTCTTTGTCTTGTGTGTATGAGATTTTGCCCGCATGTATTTATATGTACTGCATGCATGCCTGGTGCCTATGGAGCACTGGTTCCCCCTGGAACTGGAGCTCCGGGTGGTTGTGAGCCACCATGTGGATGCTGGGACCTGAATCCGGGTCCTCTACAAGAAGAGCAAATGCTCTGAGCCACCGAGCCTTCTCTCCAGCCCCATTCCCAGTTTTATAAGTCAAGAACCTGAGTCCCATAGAAGCCGCCTCCTGAGCGTGGCTGAGCTGTAATCAACTCAAGGATCTTGGCCAGCAGTTTTCACTTGTCTGAAGTATGAGACTTGAACATGGAACCCCAATGTATAAGACACATACAAGTTCATTTATTTTATAAGTTGGTATTTGCGTTTTTATTTTGCACGATATTCCCCTCCTTCAGAACCCGAGGCTGTGGGAGCTAAGTGACGCTAACATGATTTGTTTCTGCAATGAGTTTATTGATAGCAGTTTTCGTTTACTACGGTGAAGTAGTCGGACACCTTTAAGCTGCTCTCCCTTGCTGCCTTGGGGCCGCCTGTGGCTAAAGATTCAGAAGTTTAGAAGGGGGCACAGTGTGTATGTACATTGGGGGCCTGATCACAGCTGTGAAGGGCTGGAGCAGGGGAGGTACTAGGGACCCACATCCCACTCTCATTAGACTTGGAGGTGGCTCGGTGCGCAATGGAAGATAGTATGCAGGTGAACATGGGCTTCAGACTACATAGGCTTTATGGAACATTTGCTCTTAATGTAACCCTTTCTAATGTAATATAATGTAAGCGTTTTAGGGCAAATGTTTGGCTCCAGCCGGCTAGGCTAAGCCACATACACATCCCTGTATGCCAGTTAGAGATGAGGAGAGGTGAAAGCAGAGAGAGGCAGTTGAATCCATGTGGCCATGTTGGGAAGATTGAGCAAAGAGCCCAGTGACTCCCCAACCTGTCAGGATGCATCTATATGGTTATTGAGGACAAGAAGGCTGCAAACAGACAGAAGTCTTGAACGGGCCTGAACCTAGAAAGGAAAGCCGTCTCAGGAGGCAGCGATGATGGAGAAAACAAGTGTTTGTGTTGGATTTGGAAAACCCTGAAGTAAGGTTGCAACAAGAAGCCTGCATTAGAAAAGATTCTGAGACCCACTCTGTGGACCTGCGCTGTGCACAGACATATTCCACCACCCTGTTTCTGCTGTAGAGGAACAAATAAATATTTTTAAAGAAAAAAAAAAAAAACCGAATAGGGCCAGGGCTAGAAGCAAGCGATCCTGACTAAGGTGTAGTCTAGTTTGTTAGTGTCTCTCCTGATTCTGCTGTTGGACTAAAGAAGCCTTTATTGCTTGGGGGGACAACGAAGTGATCCAGATCATGGCCTCACCCAGGGACAATGGCCTCACCCAGGGGTAATTGCCCTCCTCTAGGGTTGTTCTGCCCTGGTTGGTTCTGCTGTTGGTGGCATCTAGGCTAACAAACTTCTCTCTCTGCCTCAGTCTTCAGCGGGGACCAGCTAGGCTAGGTGGGTGGACACACCTCAGTCCTTTACATACCTCTGCCGAGTCAAGCAGGAGCGTGACCTGAGGTAAACATGACACACACAGGAAAGCAGAGAAGCCAGGTTTTCATCCTGCCTTTAACTGTCCTGTGAGCCCAAGGGGGTGTGAATCCTTTGTACTGAGAGTCATTTCCACAGTGCCTGCTGCCTTTCTTAATGAACTAACGGGTTTGGGGAGGCTCCAGCGTGCAGGGTGCAGTTTCTAACGAGCTCGAACTTCCTGTGGTGAATGAGTAGGTCTTCACTTACTTATTTTCAGACTCTTTTCATTTCTCACGGGCCGATCTTAAAACACACTGAAAATCAATCCCAGTAACAAAGGAAGCCACACATAGCCCCGTCCGTTGCAAGACAAGAGGCAAGGTCACTGAACCAGATACCTGGAGAAGTGTCTCAACTCTGCCTTCCCTCTGGACTTCTCTTTCACAGAAAATCAGGATAGTGTGCGGCCGGGCCGTACTGCATCCAGTTACTTGCACTGTGAGGTGAGGGCTGACTGAGAAACTTTTCTGACTTGAAAAGACAGTTGCAGCAAAGTGTCTACAGAAGGCCTCAGGCTCTGGACCGAGTGAGCAGGGTCTGTCCAGTGCCTTCAGCTTGTCCTCTAGCCTGGACCAGGCCTCTGCCTTGGTGCTTTCTGTCCCTCCCTTGTGGGTGATATTTGAGATTCTCAGTCAACTGTGGTTGAAATCCTCCCTGCCATGGAAATTTGAAAGTATATGCAAATTTAGCTAGAGGAACCAAGGTGGGAACTCCTGGTCTGTTCCCTTGTTTGAGTTTCCTGCCCTCCTAGCACCTGTGGGGAACCCTGTCCTTTTTTTCTTTCATTCTAGTCTTTGTATACTCTTTACAAAATTCCTAATCTGCAATGTAAATGTCATGTAAATACAGTATTGAGGAAATAAAGACATGTGAGTAGTTTTTTCTGACAGGTTTTTTTTTTTTTGTTTCTTTTTGTTTTTTGTTTTTTTCTGAAAAAGTGCTCATGAGCATCCCCCAAGACCACTGCACATCACATCTAACAGACAAGGGTTTCTTATCTTCCTCAGAGCTGAATTCTAGTCCCCAGGATCTAGCTAAGAGCCAGATACAAGCATACCTACCTCTTATTTCTCTCACAAACTGCAGATCTGCCCCTACCCTGCCCTCCCACCCCACCCCCCCATGTTTATTTATTTGAGTTTATTTTTAAGAAATGTGTGTGATTTCCCCACATGGATTCTGTGCACAGTGGCCCTTAAATGTCCTCTGTTTTCTTTATTTTCTGTGCTTGACGGGCAATGCACGATGGGCATATCTGAAAACGCGATGTCACCCCAGCTTTGGTGTTAATTAGCATCACGGTATTTTAGGCAGGGTATTTCCCAGGTGGCATTGCAGCCTTCTGTTTAGACTCTATCCCCAGATGAGGAGAGGAGTCCTTGCCTCTCCGTCATCTCCTTTACATGATGTCACCTTGGTGAGATCCAAGCTGACCCTTAACCTGTTTCTTTTCCTACTACTTCTGCTCCCAGGAACCCCTCATTCTTGGGACGCTCCAGCAGCCACTATGGAGAATGTGGTGGGGAGAGCAGTGGCGCGGTGAGGACATTGTTAGGGCAGGGTAGGGAGGCTTCTAGGGAAGGAGCTATGGAGCCTGAGCAGACAGGGTCTGCGGGGTAGGCAGAATGGATGCCCATCACTTAGGAGAAGGCAGTGCTCCTCCGTACCATGGCTTCCACGCCCACCCCTTCCTACTTTTATAGCATGTCTTACTCTCTACCTGCTTCTGACAGCCTTAGGCAACGAGGAATCATTGCTATTGGTAAATTAAACAACCTCCCATCTCCATGCTGGTCCCTGCTGGGTGCAGCTTGATAACTCAAGCCCACCAGGCTGCCAGTCTTTTTGCAGCTCTGATGCCTGTGCTGGGCCCATCACAAGATGCCCCTGAGGAGTTGTTCATTTTCCTCTTGTCTCCCTGTGACTGCACAAGAGCCCAGACACTGAGACCCACGCTTGCTCAGTTGGGGCCACTGTACCAAGTCCCATCTGCTCTGAGGTCCTCCTGGCTGTTCTGTCCACTCACCCATGTACAGTGCAGCAGAGCACAGCCCCTACAGGAACAATATATCCCCTGGTTTACAGTATAATGGCTGCTTTTCTCATGGCTGTGACCAAATTCCCAACAGAAACAACTTTAGAGTGGAGAGGTTTGTTTTGATCTGTAGTCTGTTACAGTGGGAAGGCTGGATGGCCGAGTGGGTCAATTACTGGATACCAGAGCTTGTAGTAATGGTTTTGTGCAAGTTGCCAACAAAAGATGCCATCAGGCACAGTGGGCTGGGCTATAACCTCACGGTCCATACCCAGTAACTTATTGCCCAGTCTCCCTATCCCAAAGGTTTCGCAACCTCCTAAGGCAGCCAGGAACTAAGTGTTGAGTCACATGAGCCCACCGCGGGTAGTTCACATTCACACTGGAAAAGGCAAGAGGGCTTATAGCCCACATTAACTCCCCAGGGCTCCCCACCTTCTGCTTCCATGGAGATCAGCTAGAGAGCAGGGATAGGCACAGAGGGCAGATTCTTGAATACAGAAGCCAGTGTGTCACCTGAACTGGAGCAGGTGCTATGGGAGGGAGATGGGAGATGGGAGATGGTGGCATTCATTCCAAGAAGCGTCAAGGCAGGGAGCATCTATCTGTCTCTGAAATCATCAGCATATAGGTTTCTCTGAAGTTGTCAGCATATAGGTGTCCAGCTGGGAAGCACTGGCTCAGGTCATGCTCCAAGGGCAAGGCCCTGGGACATGTGATATCATCCTTGAAGACCCCCAGCTCTTAAGGGTTTTCTTAGCAGCCTCTGCTCCGTGTACAAAATAAGTGGACGTGGACAATGAAAGAGCAGGCACCGTTCAGAATGGCGAGAACAGACTTTATTGGTGTGAGAGGTTGGTGCCATTTTATGGCCCTCATTTTGGGGTAGGGAATTTCCCTTACCCCATTTTGTCCCATCCAAAGTGTCTTCACCAACAGAACCAGAGAGTATGCTGCCTGTGCCACCAGGGACAAGAGGACACAGCCTTGTTCTGTGTGTCCAGACATCGTCTCTCAGAGGCTGAGTATCTCGCTATTGTGGGAGATGAGACTCTCTGCTGCAGCTGTCTACTACGTGACTGTGGAGAGAAAGAGAAATTTAAGAGAATTATGGTCCTATGTTGATGATATAAGAAAAGGACAGGAAATAGATTTTTGAAGAAAGTGTCTTAAGTTTTATTAACGGTTAATTCTGCTCATTTGCCAAGACATTTATTTACATAGCCTGACCTCAAACTCTCCATGAACCCCACTGGCATTAATTAGGGTGCCCAGGATATTCAGTGAAGAACATGTTATAGTAGCTTTGATCTGAGTACGTCTAGGTAGCCATGAGCAGGTTATGATCTAGAACTTCCTGGGTTCCTACTGCCTGGTACTTCCTGTCTGTCATAGCACAGATGCATAGGCTTGGCCTGATATCTCAGACAGCCAGGGGAAATGGGCTATAGGCCATGTGCAGATCTATCCTTGAGTGAGTGTATCTCTGCAGCCAGTATGACAGAGCACAGCCTCTAAGCTAGGCTCGGCATATGGAAAGTGGGACTCAGCAAAGTCCCTGGTGAACGTGGTCAGTATAGACTAAGGCTTCTCTACAAAGCTGATATTTGAGTGAGGCCAGAGGACAGGGAGGAGTGACCCAGTTGAACAGAAACCGAGACAAGTACCTGGAAGAAAGAGCGATGCATGTCAGGGTCGAGTACGTGAACTTGGAACTAAGGAGCAGCCCAGGGCGGGGTAGGATCAGACAAGCAGAGACCAGCCAGGCAGGCTTAGGAACAACAGGGCCTCTGAGGCCATTAGGAAGCTCTTCCTGGTCTTTTAGGGAGTTGGGTTGCCAGGGATGGAGCTAACAGTGAGATTCCTATTAGAACCACTAGACAGACCACAAGTCTCAGCTCTTAGATTGAGACTCCAAGCTGGGCTGTCCCTGCACTTAACCAGAAACTATCGGTCTGGCGTTGAGGTAGTGGTGCCGTCAGCCAGGATCTGTTGGGCTGTAGGAAAGCAGCCAAACCTTTGCCAACTCTTTGACCTCCTTGGCTCTGGCATGGGTGTTTGGTGCCTCATGCCCAGCCCATGTCCAGATTGTTACCTTTTGGCTGCCTCAGTGCAGCTTAGTTGGTAGGGACTGTGGTGGGGGCGGGTAGTCCTCTGACTTGATGTCTTGGGGCTTGTCCAGAGACCCAGGACCTCTTCAGGTAGTAATTGTGAAGATCCTCACAGATCCCTGTCCCTCTGGGGGACTTAATGGCATACCCCATGCCCAGTGCTCAGCAGAGGCAACTGTGTCTCTGGTCAGTTCGATGCATGGTATGGTGTTCCTGCGTGATGACGTAGAGGCTCTTCTTCTTGGCACAAATCCACTCTCAGTTGGCACCCTCATCTGGGTCCTCTGGAAATGGCTAATCAAAACCTGCACTAGAAGGCCAGGTGACAAAGTTCATTTGATCTACCCCAATCCTTGAGTTCTGAGAATGACTCTGCAGTTTGTCAAGGGTGGCTGTGGCCTCCAGCATGGGCTTAGTTGCTGCCCTGAGGATCTACGTCCTAGGAGCAAGGACAGGTTTGAAGGCCAAATAGCCTTGAACAGTGCTGGGACTCCCTTGGAAGCGACATTTCTGGGCCTTGAAACCCTTGAGTCGCTGAGCTCTGGACTCAAGTCTACCTGAGCCTGTCTAAGGTGCTGGGGCCATGTGGTCACTATTTAAATGGGTCACAGGACCCTTTTGTATAGATGGACACACTTCTTAGTAAGCAGAGGCTTGCTGGTAAGTTTTGAGGTCGTAGTTTCTCTGTGGTGTTAATGACCCAGGACCGACCCCTGGTGCTTTTGGTCTAGCTGTTCCTTTTCAATTCCTGGAAGTGAGGTGCCTGAGACCCAGGACCTCAAGATCCCAGTGTTCCCATTATCTCCTGGAAAGACTTACTGCTCCCCAACTAGGCCCAGTGCAGGCAAATCCAGATTTGTCAAGGAGCCCAAATTCCTCAGGCTGAAACAACCCTATGCTTGGCTAGGTTGTGGGCATGGCTGAGTGCGCCCAGCATTCTTCAAAGCTAGCTCTTTTTTTGGATGACTGCAAACCAGGAGCTCTGGGGTCCATGGGTCTGACATTAGTATAGTATGTACTTGTTATGTACTGGGAGAATATTTGGACGCGTGCGCGCGCACACACACACACATACACACACAAACACACACACACACACACAAAAGGGGGTGCTGTTCAAAAGGTCTTTCAAATGGTTTCCAGAGTTCCAGCTGCACAGCTCCAAAGACAGATTGTATCCGAAGTAAGAGACTCCTGAAATAGTGGGTAAGCACTTTGTTCTGGCTCCTTTATAACTTAACACCACCCCAAAATTGCCAGATGTGTGTGGCTGGTCACTGACTTAAAACCACAAGCAACCCGAATGTTCTCACCACGAAGTTGCACATACTTTCTGATGCCCAATTTCAGTTGCCAGATGTAAAGTCTTAGAGGCCTGTGATAGCAACCGCAACAGCAAAACAGCAGGGGGTGGTGGCCCTGGGTTTGGGATTCTCCATTTAATGTCCTCTCAGGATTTGATTTGTATACCACATGTGGACCAGACCCTAACTCACCTGAGTTGGTGGCAAGGGTGTCATGGTAGAGCAGTTGAGGACTTGTAGGTGGTGGGGGATATGTTTCTGCAATGCCGGGGGCAAAGGAAAGGAAGGGAAACTGAACCCTGAGAGGGAAAAGCTTCTGTCTTCTCATCTCCTCAGCAGGCCACACCTCCTGGTGAAAGGCTCCTAGTGCTGTCCTTTGTCTCAGGCCTTGGAACTGGTTGCCTGGATTAGGAAATAAAGCACAGCAGATGCAGATTGGAAGCTTGGGGTCGCATTTGCTGCCCAGAGAAACCGCTGTTCTCAGTCTCTTGGTTTGACTAGATGGTTTGATTTGGCTGTTTGACGTCTTTATGGCAGTGCTCGGCTGTGTACTCTAAGCCAGCCTGGGGCCGCCAGCCTGGGGCCAGTAAGTTTAGCGGTATCCTGAACTCTTTAGACCTTGCTTATCCAACTACCAGTCACTTTACAGCACCCACCCCCAGGGATTGTGGGGCTCTGCATTTGTTTTATTGGTCTGGTCTGGTTTTTGTTTTTGTTTGTTTGTTTGTTTGGTGAGGGATGGGAGTGGCTTTAATCTAATTCTTAAATTTACTGTGTTACTTTAGCATCACAGGCCATTTCCACAGTTCTTCAGCTAACCAGACAGACGCTTCGCTCCCCTATTAAACAGTTTGTTTTCTCTGCCGACAGACTGACCTATTCTTCGCTATCTGGTTTATTTCACTTATCATAATGGCTTCACGTTTCAGTTACAATTTAGCTTGTTTCACATTCCATTCCTTTCTAAAGATGAATAAGAGTCCATTGTCTTTATGTACCCTGCTTCACTTATCTGTTCATCAGAACATGCAGGTTGGCATCTTCCCACCTGGCTATTGTGATTAGTGCAGCCACAGCCCTGGTGTGGCATTGCCAGGCAGTGCCGGGGGTGGGGGGGGGTCTGCCTTTCATCCCTTCTGGGAATACCTACAGGGTAGGATTACTGGACCATGTAGTAACTCTTAACTTTTTGAAAATCTTCCAGCTTGTACCCCCGGTGGCTAACATTTGACTCTTTTTCAGCAGTGTACAAAGGCTGTCAACTTCTGGACATCCTTGGCAACTCCTGCTATTTCCCATCAGTTTCCATTCCAGGCGTACCGGTGGGTACAGGGTGGTATTTCTTTGTGGCTTTGATTTGGCTTTCTCTAATGACTGGTGGGGGCTTAAGCATCTTTTTGTGCTCCACCACATCTTCTTTAGAAAGCCTGTCTACTGAAGAGCTCTTCTGTCTGTGTCCATTAGGATTTTGCTGGTGTTAAGTTCCAGGATCCATTGTGCATCCTGGATATTAGTACCTGGTCAAACAGGAGGCTGGCAGGTGCTTTCCACTCAGTGGGCTTGTCATTTCGCTTAGATTTTGGTTTTTGAAACAGTGTCTTTCAGTGTAGCCCTGGACCTCTACATAGATCAGGTCGGCCTCACACAGTGACCTGTTTCCACCGTACTCAGCTTGTGGCTTCACTCTTGCTAGTGCCCTTCGATGCGTGAAAGTGTTAACATTTGTGGAACCGAAATTCATCTATATTTTTTCTTTTATTACCTGTAATTTTGGTATGGCATCTGAGACACTATTTCCAAATCTAATGTCATGAGGATTCTCCCCATGTTTTCATCAGAGTTTTTTTTTAATTAATGTGTGTGTATGTGGTATATTCACATGTGCATGGTCATGTGAGTGCACATGTGTATGGCTGTGCATGCATGAGGTCAGAGGTCAATATCAGGTGTCTTCTATACCTCTGCATCTTATTTATTTACATAGGCTACTCCAAACTTTAGAGCTCTGCCTGCCCTCTATGTCCTGAGTGCTAGAATTAAAGGCGTGTGCTACCTCATCAGATTCTAATGTTTGAGCTAGGGTTTCTTATTGAGCATAGAGCCCCTTGTTCAGCTGGGCTGGTTTGCCATCAAGGCCCAGGGACCCTCCTATTTCTGGCTTCCCAGCAGTGAGAGCATATACACGCAGTGCCGTGTGTGTGTGTGTGTGTGTGTGTGTGTGTGTGTGTGTGTGTGTGTGTGAGTTCATAGTCACTGAATAAGAACATCACTCTTCACCTTTTCCCCCTGAAAAAGGTGACCAAGAGCTAGGAAGGAGAGTGGTCAGCAGAGTTCCATAATCCTTTCTCCACGTTCCATAGCTCTGGGTCACAGCCCTGTGTGTAGCCAAGGCCAGTTCTTACATGTGTTCTCCAGACTTGAGTTCAGGCCCTAACGGTTGTGTAGTAAGCACGTTACTTACTTGAGCCATCCCCCCAGCCCCTGCCACATGGCCTTTTACATAGGTTCTGGGGACCCTCAACTCAGAGCCTCAGGCTGGCACAGCAACCACTTTCCTGACTGAACATCTCCCCAGCCTCTTGGGCTGACTTTTGACTGTGGCAAAGCAAAGGTACAAGTTCATGCTGTAGCCTGTGGCTCGCTTCCCAGGTGGCGTTTGCTAAGAAGACCTCTGTTTCCTCTTTGAGCGATTTAGGCTGCGGTTGAAAACCAGTTGGGCCATCTATGCAAGGACTCGTTTCTGCATTATTGCATTAGTTCAAATGTCTTCTGACACCACTGCAGTTTCCGCAACTATGGAGTTGCAGTAATTGTAGAATCCAGAACTGTGAGTCTTCTAGTTTTGTTATTCTTCCTGGGGTTTTGGTTCGGTGTTTTTTGTTATTGTGTTTCTGATGTGTTTCTAAAAAGATAAAGAACTATGAGATGTGTTCTATGAGGGTGAAGTGCAGGGGAAGGGGGTGCCTCAGTGGGTCCATGCCAAGGCATCCCTTCCCCTTGAGGGACCAACCACATGGTGGGATAGTATAGAACAGAGTTTATTCAGAGCATGGGGAGGGGAGCTAAGAGGGTAGTAGAGGCAGAAAAAGGCAGAGAGGGGGAGAGAGTAGAGAAGTAGAGGCTGGCCATGGCCATGAGCTCATGGAGAGAGGGGGAAGGGAATGGGAATGGGGAAGGGGAGAGCGAGAGCAGGAGAGAAGCAAGAGATCAAGAGAGGGAGGAGGGGGCAAGCAGCCCCTTTTATAGTGGGCCAGGCCTATCTGGCTGTTGCCAGGTAATTGTGGGGAGGACCATACCTGGCTATTGCCAGGTGATTGGGGGGTGGAGTCTAGACAGAATGCTAACAGTTTCTGCTTGGAGTCCCTTGAGATCCCATATAATTTCTTAAATGAATCTTCCTTTTTTTCCCTTCGTTATTATTATTTTATTCTTTCATGTATGTACATGTACCACTGTGTTCATGTGAAGGCTAGAGGACAACTTGTGGGAGTCACTTCTCTGTTTTCCACATGTAAATCCTGGGCTCAAACTTGGATTGTTAGGCTTGGTAGCAAGCACCTTTACCTGTAGCCATCTCACTAACCCCCCAAATGAGGTTTTCTACAGAAAAAAGAAATGCCATTGGCATGCGGTAGAAGTTGTGTAGGAACTACCATCTTATCGGTAGTACAGGTATCTTGACAACAGTAATTCTTCCAATCTATGAATGTAGGAATTTTTTTCTATTTTTTATACCATTTTTGGTATTTTTTTAAGCGACATTTTTATAGTTTTCGATAGCCAGTGTGACGATTAATCCTGACAGCCTGACAGGATTCAGAATCTTTCAGAGGCCACGGTTCTGGTTGTATTGGAGGGGGCATTTCTAGAAATTTGACAGGGAGGCAGGAGCATCTGCCTTAAATGTGGGTGGGTCGATGTCACAAGCCAGCCCTAGACTGAACAAGAAAAGATCGGTGGAGGCCAGCATTCATTTCTTTCTGCTGCCCAAGTATAATTGCAACCTGACAGCCAGTCACACCCCTGCCTGAGTTCAGTCCCTTTTATGATAGACTGTATCCCCTCAAGCCGAGAGGCAAAATAACAAACAAACAGGCATTTTGTTACAGAAAGGATAAAGTAAACTAATACAATGTTGCTTTTAAACCTTTGGTTAAATTTAGGCCTAATCTTTTGTTTTCTGTGTCTCTCTGTCTCTGACTTTCTCTGTCTGTCTGTCACTCTCTGTCTCTCTCTCTCTCTGTCTCTCTCTCTCTCTCTCTCTCTCTCTCTTTCTCTCTCTCTCTCTCTCTCTCTCTCTCTCTCTCTGTGTGTGTGTGTGTGTGTAATTGTTTTGGCAAGAACTTGCCATACTGTGTAGCTTCTGTTCTTAGTTGAGAAATTTTCTTGCTGTCAGTATTGAGCACAACACAAAGCTTACCTATTCCGCTGCTTCTCTTTGAGCCAGCTTTTATCTTCAGCAGTTTCCTCCATTGTTTTTCTCTATCTCTGCTTAGATCTCTAGTGTTTCCTTCCCTCTGCTAGCCTTGGTTTAGTTTGTTCTATTTTCTAGTTGTTCACAGGATAACGATCTTCCCTCTGAAGGTGCAGCTCTGAATGGCCTGATAAAACTGCTTTCACCACGTTGCATAAGTCGTGGTGTCTCGTGTGTTCTCTTTCGTTCCTTTCACGGGTTTCTAACTTCCTCTGTGATTTTTTTCTCTGACACATTGGGGTTTTGGAGGCATTAATTTCATATTTTTTGTGAGTTTTCTTCTGCAGATTGATTCCTAGTTTTGTTCCACTGTGGTCCAAATAGACTCCTGGTATGTTTTCTGTCTTAAAGATTTATAATCTGTCCTGGAGTTTGGTTTGTGTACACTTGAGGAAAAATGTGTTTCTGTTGCTGGGTTGAGTACTTGGTATATATCTGTTCTGTCCGATTGGTTCATGGGGGTTTTCCCTCTATTACCTTATTAATCTATCATCATTGAACTCTGAACATTGAAGTCTTCAGTTATTGTTCAACTATTTCCCCTTCAAATCTGTCAGTTTTTGCTTCATAAATCCTAGAACTTTCATGCATGTATGAATTGCATGCTTTAAAATTCATTCAGGCTACAAGCGCCTGAGGCTTTCTTCCTATATTATGACTACGCTTTTAGGATCTATCCACACTGATCTGAGATGCTGTGGTTCATCCAGTGATATGTGGGATTATTCCTCCTCCTCCTCTTCCTCCTCCTCCTCTTCCTTCTCCTCTTTCTCCTCCTCCTCCTCTTCCTCCTCCTCCTCTTCCTCCTCCTTCTTTTCCTCCTCCTCTTCTCCTCCTCTTCCTCCTCCTCCTCCTCTTTCCCCTCGCCTTCTTCCCCTTCCCCCTTTCCCCTTCCCTCCTCCTTCTCCTCTTTGCCTCCTCCTTCCCCTCCCTCTCTTTTCCCCTCTTTTTCTTCCTCTTTCCTTTCCTTCCCTCCCATCTTGTTTCATCCTTTCTCTCTCTTTTCTGAGACAGCTTCTATGTAGCCCATACCGGCCTTAAAATTGTGTCCTCCTGCCTCAGTCTCCCAGGTGCTAGAATTACAAGCATATGCCACCAGGCTCACAGTTCTTCACGTGACTCTACTACACTACTCCTGCAGCTGCTCTGGCCATAAGTATACAGTGGAGTCTCACTTAGTTTTCATTGTGGCTCAGTCTTGGCATGCTCTGGACAGCTTCTCTTCAAATGCTTAAGAGCCAGGTGTGAGTATCTTCTTTGCTAAGTGTCTGTTAATGTCTTTGACTCACTTGGTAATCAGGACGTTTGTTAGGTATACTTAGCAGTTTAGTTTATGATGTGTGTATTTTATGTGACAGTCCTTCATCTCAAGTGCAGTCAGTGGCTTGTCCTTTCTTTCTCTTGACAGTATCTTAGTAGACTTTTTTAATTTTGATGAGATCTGGTTTACCAGTTTTTAGCTTTGTGTTTAGTTTTTGCCTTTGGCGCTCTATTTTAGGAAGTCATTGTCAGCCACCCCACACACACATTGGGCTTTCCTATTGTGCTCTTGAATTTTATTTTTTATTTTTTATTTATTTTTTTAATATGCTTTGTGTTTTAGACTTGGGTTTGGGATCCATTTTGAACTTTGAAGCTATGTCCAAGTCTAGCTTCTCTTGTGTGTTTCAGTGGCTCTGGTACCCTCTGTTGAAAAGGCCATTTCTGCTCCATCCCACTGCTTTGTTGGCCTATTTACATGACTTAGCTTCTGAGCTCTGCCCTGCTCTGTTGATGGCTGCCTGTTTCTTTGACGGTGGTTCCAGCAAGCCTGGAGATTGAATAATGCCAGCCCTATAACTTAATATTCTTTGAACATTGCATTGGCTTTTTTGAGGTCTTTTGTGTCTGCATATAAATTTTGGATCAGGTTATTAATACTTACAAATCTTGCTGGGGTACTTAAAGGGATTGCACTGATTCATAAGTTAAATGGTAAAGAATAAAGACAGAATTGAATCTCCCTACCCACAAATAAAGAATATCACCCCGTGTAGCTAGGTTTTCTTTGGTGATTTTCTGTAGGGTTTGGTAGATGTCCAACTGCAAAGGTGTTTTGATTTATTCCTTCTCACTGGGCACATTCAATTCAGTGGAACTGTGTCTCCCCTTCAGTGGCCCATGCTCCCTGCTGGCATTTCGGAGTGTGACTGATACTCGCACCTTGACTCTGTCTCCCGAGGTCCCCCTGGAGCTGCTTGTTAGGTCCAGGGACCTTTTTGGTCAGTTTTTTTTTTTTTTTCAGATTTCCTACACAGATGATCTTGTTGGCCAGAAGCATTCATGTCCAACCCCCATGCCTTTTGAGTTTCCTCCATTTGACTGTTAAGTTAAGCTGCAATGTCCAATGTGATGTTAGAATCGATTTGCCTTGCTCCTGGTTTTGGTGGGAAAGTGTCTGCATTCCTTGCCACGACAGAGGTTTTGTAGATAACCTTTATCATGTTGGGCAGCAGAAAGGTACTTTAAAAAATTTTTTGCCCAATGCTTTCTCTGTACCTCTTATTTCTTCACCTCATGATAATTTTCTTTGTTTCTTCCTCCCTTTCTTTTATTTTCCATTTTTTTTCCAGACAGAGTCTCACTATGTTCAACCTGGAATTTGCTATGTGAACAAGACTGATTTTGAATTCACAGAGATCCACTCGCCTCTGCCTCAAAAGTACTGGGATTAGAGGTGATTGGCAGTTTTAATAGTGTTTCAGAACAACAACAACAACAGAAATCACATAACTACTTATATGTTTTAAATCTGGTAGAAGGCATAAGAAAGAGGTTGTCAACAGGGAAAATAAGTTTTTTTTCTATATGCCTAAATAGATCGCCTAAAATATCTGCAAAGTTCAACCTAGTGGTAGTAGTGTTGTTTTTTTACTTGAAATGACAATTTGCAAAAATGGAAAATTAAGAGACTTTCTATTATTGTTGTTGTTGTTGTTATTATTATTAGAGAGATGATAGAGTGTAAGTTGGCCTGGCTAGAGATACTCAGTGAGAAAA
The DNA here is from genome assembly GCF_000001635.26 of Mus musculus. Lineage (NCBI taxonomy): Eukaryota > Metazoa > Chordata > Mammalia > Rodentia > Muridae > Mus > Mus musculus. The sequence continues at coordinate 30,027,526 of NC_000080.6, forward strand.
ATGGAGCCCTCTGACTCTCAGGCAGGTGTCCCTGTGCCCTCCCCACTGGGTGGCGCTGCTGTGCTCGCCTCACTGGGTGCTCACTGGGTGCTCTCTCTTCCATGTGCACTTCTCTTTTCTTATTCTTTTTTTTCTTTTTTCAAGTCTATCCAGTCTCTTTGAAGCTTTTGTTTGGTTGTCAGTGACTTTAAGAAGCCAACATTGGGGTTTTCTTTACCATCACTGGCAACACAGTCCTGCAGTAGATCCCTTGCAGTCGAGTGTCTCTCCAGTACACTTCATTTCAGTGCATGGACACCGTCTCTCATCTCTGCTATTAGCTCCAAGGGGTGCCTCGATGGCCCTGAGACCTCAGGAGGAAGTGAACTTGAATTGATTCCAGGAAGACCAAGCAAGGGGCAGTCTCCCTCTGTGCAGGCGTGACCCCACTTGACATTTAATACACCTCACATTTTGAACCTGAGTACCGATGCGCCAATGGGCTGATTTCTGATCTTTGTGTCATCTTTGGTTTATTGTTCTCCTGGAGTTCTTTTCTGTCACTCATATTTGTATTCTGTATCTTCTCCCATTCCTTCTCTCTCTTTGCCTTCTTTAACTCCTGGTGGGGTGGCATGCGTGACCTTCAGGCCACTCCTCACCAGCTCCTTCCCTGTAAGCAGTCTTCCAGCACAAGGTGCTTGCTCTCTGAGGTAGTACCGCCTGAATCTGTTTCCTTTTGTCATGTGATCTTTTCTCTTCTGCCATCCACACTTTCTTGATATTGGATTTGGACGCAGGAAGAAAGTCCTTTTCTGCACATGAAATGCGTGAATGCTTATCCTATTTTGGAGTCTGAGGTAGGGAGACCAGCCTGTAGGTCTCGGAGGGAATGTACACAAACCCAGAGCCCCATGAACTGATTTTCACATGTGAAATGTTTCACACGATGAACACCCGGGGACCAAACTGCTTGAATGTGGTACATAAGTTTGTTTGTTTATTTTTATGTAGAACTAGAATCAAAACTCTAAAAACATTTTAAATTTATTTGTGTGTGTGTGTGTTTGTGTGATATGCAAGTGTAACACAGAATGTTGTGGCATGTGTGTGGAGGTCAGAGGACAGTTGGTGGGGAAATAGTTCTCTCCTAGCATGTGGCCTCCAAGGTCTGAATACAGGCCATCATCCTGGAGAGCAGGTAATTATTACCTTCTGAACCTGCTGCTACAAACTATCTGGATTTGAGTTCTAAAATTTAGTTGAGAGATTTTTCTTGTCTGGCCACCTTCCCCTCCTACCCCCAGCTGTACTGGCCCTCTGTGAGACCCATCCCAGGATGCTTATTCATCTTTGTTCATAAGCGATACTGATCTATAGTTCTCTTTTCTTTGATGTTTTTGTCTGTCTGGTTTTGGTTTTAGTGTGGTGCTGGCCTTTTAGATCGGGTAAAGACATGTTCTCTGCTTCTTCTGACAGAGACTAGAGAGAATCAGGGAGTGCTCACCCTTAGGTGTTTGGGAGAACTCTCCTGGCACCCATCTCTCAGGGTTTGCTACTTTGTTTTGGACTGTTGTTATTTTCTATGTATATTGGCTCATCCTAGCATCTTGTTTCTTCTCACAAGGTGTGTGTGCATTTTGGCACACTGTATCTTTGGTGGAACCGATCTATTTGTGTCTAGTTCTCCTGCTTGGACTCCACTTACCCACACTTTAGCATGATGGTCTAAAAGCTCCCCAAGTCCCCATTCTTCTCCTCCGTCCCTTTTTCTCTTCTCCCTTCACATTTTCATCTAGAAACAGCTCTTCCCCTAATCTTCAATGTCACTGCTCTCCTCCTGTTATAGCTAATCAAAACTCCTTTGTCCTAGCATCGGACTTTTTCTTGCATTTTTTTGCTTTTTAAATCAGATCGATCATTTCCAATTTTTCTATTGATTTATTAGTTGGGTGTGAGGGTATACAATGGCACAGTATGGACATGGAGGTCACAAGGCAACTTTTGAGAGCTGGGGACCTCTCCTTCCATATATTTGAGGCAGGGTCTCTCTGGTTTCTGCCATACATGAACTCTAGGCTGGTTGGCCCACAAACTTCTGGATGAGTCTCCCGTCTCTATCTCTCATCTCACTGTAGGAGTGCGGGCTTTTATTTACATGGGTCCTAGTGATTAAACTGGGGTCCTCAGGCTTATGAAATAAGTGCCCTTGCCCACAGAGTCACCTTTGCAGACCACTGATGCCTACTTGAAAGTCCCTTCAACATGTCCTCTTGTCAACGAAATCATTTCTAGTAGCTGTGACCTTGACTTTGAGTCTTTGTCTGATAGTTACAACACCTGGGGGCTCTGGTTCTGTGGCTTGCTTTCTCTCTTTGTAAAGAGTGTATTTGTGTGTTTCCAAATTATAATGGAATACTGACGTGTGTAGCAGTCTAATGGAGATGGGTAATGGCGTCCTCTTACAAAGGCCGCAACTATCCTGGGAGGGCATTGGGGGAAGTGAGTCCATCCCCGGGAGAGCAGAGCATGGGCATTGCTACCCTGGAGCTGGGGGTGGAGGGGACTCTCTGCAGAATTCTTGCTCCAGAAGGCCCTACCACTTTTTGTCAAAGGCCCTGGTTACTGATACAGGACTGAGGGAAAGCTAAGGGGGATTTGCCATCATCTGCATCTGGGCAGGCCAAAGTTGACAAGGGACTTTTCAGTCCTTTCATTTCAGCTTCAGGGTAGACTAGAGGTTGTTGTTGGGGTTGCGGGGTTCAGCTGCTCTTGTCCTCACGAGGTCAGTGGCATACTGAGGCTGTTCTCAACCTTTGCACCAAGCATGTGGGACATTGGTGAGAGAAGACCCATCAAAAGTCATTGGCATATATAGGTCTGAGCAGGTCGCTTTCCATAATCACATATATTTACACGTAACAACTATTGAAGAAAAAGAGGCTATGACTTTGAAAGAGAGTGAGATGGGGTACCGGGGTGGGGGAGGGGGGAGGGAAAGATCTCAAAAGCAAAAACAAATCAACATTATTTTTAGGCCATTGGCATTTCTCTGTCAAAGCTACCGCTTTACAAGTTGACCTTGCAAAGCATGGCTGTGACCCTGTGTCCTAGTGCGTCCTGGGATCTCTCAGGCTATGAGCTCCCAAGTCTTAGTCCCTCAGCCTACTTTGTCCCTCTCCATCTGGAGAGCTTTTCTATTTTTTTTTCTTTCTTGTGCATTCCTGTAATAAAATGCAGCATCCTGCCTGAAGTAAGGAGAATAGCCCCTTGTTGGTCAGGCTGGAAAGCCTTCCTCCCGTTTAGCAGCTAGATGCCCAGTCTCCAAGTTCCTATGGCCATCTCAGGAAAGTTGTCCAGGGAACAACTTCCAAGCCTGTGGAGGGGCCTCCCCTCTTCCCCAACGCCCATTCTGGACTACTATCTCCATGATAAAATCTCTACTTCAGGTTCTACCTCCCCAGGGCAGTGGCTATCATGCGCCATGGCCTTGCCCAAGCTAGGCATAACCAACCAGCTCCAGGCTGCTTCTACATATGCAGTGGAGTTGAGAGTCTTAAAACCATGTTTCCTGTTCTAGGAAAAGACTCTTCCAACTCCTGTCGGTGGATAGAGGAACTGGGCTGGAAGCATGTGGCAGGTCCTTAGAGGCTGGAGGAAAGGATGGCAGAGCCCACGTGGAGCCCTGGCATGGGCTGTGCAGGGCCAGCCATGCCCCCCTTGCAGCCGCGCTGTTGCCAGTGTGGGCAAGGATGAGTACACCTTTGTGGTGGTGGGCGCAGGCTCTGCTGGCTGTGTGCTGGCTAGTCGGCTCACCGAGGACCCGAATCATCGGGTGCTGCTGCTAGAGGCAGGACCTAAGGACTTGTTGATGGGGAGCAAGCGGCTTCAGTGGAAGATCCACATGCCGGCTGCCCTTGTGTCCAACCTGTGTGATGACAAATACAACTGGTACTATCACACTGAGCCTCAGCCCGGCATGGACAGTCGCGTGCTGTACTGGCCACGAGGCCGGGTCTGGGGTGGCTCCTCATCCCTCAATGCCATGGTCTACATCCGAGGACACGCCGAGGACTATAACCGCTGGCACCGTGAAGGTGCTGAGGGTTGGGACTATGCACACTGCCTGCCCTACTTCCGCAAGGCGCAGAGACATGAGCTGGGTGCCAATATGTACCGCGGTGGGGATGGCCCACTGCATGTGTCTCGGGGCAAGACCAACCACCCGCTTCACCAGGCCTTCCTGCAGGCAGCACGTCAGGCTGGCTACCCCTTCACTGAAGACATGAATGGCTTCCAACAGGAGGGCTTCGGCTGGATGGACATGACTGTCCACCAAGGTACCGATTTAAAAAATTTAATGGATACGAGTACACTGTAGCTCTCTTCAGACACACCAGAAAAGGGCACCGGATCCATTACAGATGGTTGTGAGCCACCATGTGGTTGCTGGGAATTGAACTCAGGACCTCTGGAAGAGCAGTCAGTGCTCTTAACAAATGAGCCATCTCTCTAGCCCCCAGGGTACTGATTTTTAATAGCCCCCACCTCTAATTATAGGCATCCTTCCTGACTCCATCATGGTCAGTAAGCAAATCAGCATGGTGTTTGGTGAGAGGGAGATACTATATACGGCCCCTAGGTGTCACAGGATACAACCCAATACTTGGGTATTCACTGTGCCTCTAGGTCATGCAGTATAGCAGAGGTGACTTTAGAGTTCCCAGGGGCCTGTCCAGCCTGGATAGGGCAGCCAAACCCTATAGTCACAGATCTAGGAAGCTGAGAGAGGTAGGGACTTCAGTCCTGTGGTACCTGTAGCCAGGGAAAACACAGTGGCCCCCACTAGGGGTAGCGGTTGGAGGGGAGGGGCTGTGGAAGAGTGAAGGAACAGCTCTGTGTAATGAATAACGCATGGCGTTATAGAGACTTGCAGATGAGCAAGCTGAGGCAGAAAAAGACAGCACAAGACCATCGTGTCCCAGCTATCACCTCTTGGTAGATGGATGCAGGTAGACAGACAGCAGGTAGCATGGGACCCTTGCACACAGCAGGATAGAGCAAACCATGGGGCTCTCAATAGTTTGGACTGCAGGGTAGGCTATCCAGGTCACAGACATACCTTTGAAGGTGGGCCTTGCATTGTCAAGGGAGGGCTAGATTTGCTTTCCCCAGTAGTTTCGTGTCCAGGCACGAGGGGAGGGCAGCAGGCCATGGCTGACCTCGCTCCATCCTGCAGGGAAGCGCTGGAGCACAGCCTGCGCCTACTTGCACCCGGTGCTGAGCCGCCCCAACCTCAGGGCCGAGGTCCAGACACTTGTAAGCAGAGTGCTGTTTGAGGGCACCCGTGCAGTAGGTGTGGAGTACATCAAGGACGGCCAGAGACACAAGGTGAGTTGACTTCCTGTGGAACGTGTGGGGACTGAAGAGGGCAGGAAGGGGACAGGCAATCAGGCTCTTGCTCCTGTCCCACGTGCTCTTGTTCCTAGGATGAGTTGACAGCCAGTAGCAGTGGCAGGATTGTCCCTGGGGTCCCACAGGATGTAGAGGTCAGAAGACCTCAACTCCTGCCACCCGCAGACTCCATGGTCCCTTGTGCCTCCGTAAGCCTCTGCCTGTCATATCTATCCCCACGAGAGTCCTCTAGTATATGGTTTCAGGGTTCTGGCCTGCCAGAAACCATTAAATCAACCCTAGAAGTTTAAAAATCCACAAATGGAATCATATTTGGTGCTTTTCTTCACTTGGCGATATGTCAGAGATGGCCTTCCCCCGCCTTCCCTTCTCAGGAGATCTATTTGTGTGCTTGCTTCAAATCACTGAAGTGTATGCTATCATCTCACTTGAGCTCTACCCCCGCCCCCCATTTCCAAGGCCCCTGTTACTGTTACAGCTGTTACTTAGAGTCACCCATGGGGACTCTGTGCGGATCATTTTTAAGTAGCCCTCCAGCCGGCCCCCTCCTCTGTTCTCTATCTAGGATCTGAGAACAGATTCTCCACAGTGGTGTAATTTCCAAAGGCCCAGCAATGGCTGGAACTGGGTGCCTCTCCACGGGGCAGTCAAACAGCTGGCTTTTCAGGAAGTGTGATTGGTCGAGCTCTGCCTCTTCCAGGCTTACGTCAGCAGGGAGGTGATCCTGAGCGGGGGAGCCATCAACTCTCCACAGCTGCTCATGCTCTCTGGCGTTGGCAATGCAGATGACCTCAGGAAACTGGATATCCCTGTGGTGTGCCACCTGCCTGGTGAGTCTGACTGCTGCCCGGAAGGTAGCTCTGTCCAACCTAGCAGCCTGTTGCTTGAAGTGGCGGTGGGATACTTCTTGAAGGTGTCACATCCTTCCTTCCTATACATCTGAGGGCATCTGGGTCTCACTGGAGAACCCCAGGTCTTTATGCTATTTTCCTTCACCCTCCCTCAGGCAGCTTCTGCACCCTTTAGGAGAGCATCCTGTAGCAGGCATGGGGCTGAGATTACCACCAGGATGGGGTTGTGGTGTGAGAGATCTATCCTAAGATTTACCAGTTGCTCTAAGCACAAATGAGGCCAACCTATGGCTCCAGAGCAAGCCACTGTTCAGGTGAAGATCCAAGCTTCATCTTAGAAAGGGTGTGTTGTGTCCCTGAGGGCTGGCCTTTCTCGGGAAGCTTTCCTGGAGGCCTATGGAAGCAGTCTGTGTCCTGACTGCCCAGTGTACCCTTGATCTTGCATGAGCTTGAGTAGGGTCTGTTGGGACTGCCTCTCCCTTAACAGGCTGGGGGAGACGATGGAGCTGACAAGTGTCAACCTGGCCAGCACACACACAGTGACACTTCCCAAGTACCTGTTGTAACTGTGGGCCCTGTCCTTGGAGGGCGCTGCTGAGGAGGGCTGACCAAGGGCACCTGAGTGATTGCTGTAGAGAGAGTGACAGAGTGGGTGGTTTTAGCAGCATTGGAGAAAGAGCCAGACTTGTCTAAGAGAGCAAAAGACATGTCTCAGGGAAACAACTTCCAAGCTGGGGGCCAGGGCAGGCAGGAAGACAAAGCGGACTAGAGAGAAGCTTCCAAAGCCAGGGGTTCACCCCTGTGTCAGCCATTTTCCTAACCCTTCCTTCCTGTGCCAGGAGTTGGGCAGAACCTGCAGGACCACCTGGAGGTCTACGTTCAGCAAGCGTGCACACAGCCCATCACCCTCCACTCTGCCCAGAAGCCTCTGCGGAAGGTCTGCATCGGCCTGGAGTGGCTCTGGAGCTACACAGGTGGGGGCTGCCTCCTGGGGTACTTGGTGGCTACGGTCTGTGGGCATCGTGGTTTTCTTCCTGAAGAGCCAAGACGGGCCTCAGGTTGCTAGGTATAAAGCCAGTTGACAACCCAAGCCAATTTTTCCACTCTGTGAGGTGAGGGCACAAAGGTCCTGTCTGGCAGGTCTCTGCAAGGGTACAAGAGGCAGTAGTAGCACACGTCGAGGGACTGAGCACAGGACCTTGCTCGAGGTGACGCTCACTGAGCAGCAAGACGAAGGGCACATAACACAAGTGGCCTTGGCAGACCTGACGCCCCTCGCTTAGCATGGAGCTAGTGTTTTTAAAGTTGTAACGCTGGGTATGGCTGCCCGGGGAATGAAGGAAGGTTATGGACGAACCTGGTGCCGAGCCCCGAGGCCAGGAAGATAGACACAGGGGAGAAGAGGGACACCGGGCAGAGCTGGGCCATCTGCTGTACCCTGACCAGCTCTTCTGCCTTGTCCTCATGTGACCTTCAGGGGACGGAGCCACAGCCCATCTTGAGACCGGAGGGTTCATCCGCAGCCGACCTGGGGTCCCTCATCCGGACATCCAGTTCCACTTCCTGCCATCGCAAGTGATTGACCATGGGCGGAAACCCACCCAGCAGGAAGCTTACCAGGTATGCAGCCAGCCATGGCCAGAGACTCTGCCTCCATGCTCCTGCATTAGAATAGATGTTCCTGATGTTATCTATCCCACCATGGAGACCTCCGTTTAGTACTCTGCCCACAATGCCTACTGTCTGACTGGAGGAGGAAAGGGAGCCCTAACCTTACTCACCCCAGGGAGTGAGCCCAGGGGTCGGCCCACAGGATGTGTGTGTGGGGGGGGGGGTGGGGGGGAGGACCTGTTACAGTGACTTCCTCAGCCCGGGGATCGTCCCATGAACGTTTCAGACAAAGGAGTAAAGGCCAGACAGGATGGAGGTCTGTACACTAAATGCTGAGTGCCCACCCACAGGGAACCTGGGGCTCCTCTAAGTGTCTGAGCTGTAGCTAATGGAGATTACTGTGAACTGTTACCTCTGAACCCTTCTAGGTGCACGTGGGAACCATGAGGGCCACAAGTGTGGGCTGGCTGAAACTGAGAAGTGCCAACCCCCGGGACCACCCTGTGATCCATCCCAACTACTTGTCAACAGGTAACAACACAGACGCTACTTTGGTATCCCCTGGGCCTGCCATCGAGTTAGGGAATGTTAATAAGGTTCCGTTTGTCCCTCACCCTTACTCTGGATCCTACTGCTTAACACTCGGGTTGCCCTCAGTTCTAGGTCACACAAGGTAGCCTGGGCCTCACAGCACAGCAGGATAGAGGTACCACTTTCAGGCCCGTCTGTAGGAGGAACAATTGCCAGGCCTGTGCATACTACCTGCCTGGCCTTCCCTGCCAGAGAGCACGCTGTATTCCCAAGCCTGCCTCTTTGCACGCACCACAGAGACTCATGCCTCATGATCAAGGTCTTACCTCCCAGGAACATGGCAGTAGAGATAGACTATACATCTCTACCCCTGGCTTACAGAGATGCCAGACCTCAGACACAAACCTGGCACTGTTTGTCTAAGATACCTGGTTGCCACTAACTGCCTCTGGGCAGGTAACAAAGCACTTGTAGCTTGGTTCTCCATGTCCCTGACCTTTGTCCCCTGGTTTGGCCAGCAGAGTAAGAGAAGGGGACCTCACTTATTTCTCCTCCACAGAAACCGATGTCGAGGACTTCCGTCAGTGTGTGAGGCTGTCACGAGAAATTTTTGCCCAGGAAGCCTTGGCTCCATTTCGGGGAAAAGAGCTGCAGCCCGGAAGCCACGTCCAGTCAGACAAAGAGATAGATGCCTTTGTGCGGGCAAAAGCAGACAGTGCTTACCACCCCTCGTGCACCTGTAAGATGGGCCGGTCCTCTGACCCCACTGCCGTGGTTGACGCGCAAACCAAGGTCATCGGCGTAGAAAACCTCAGGGTCGTTGATGCCTCCATCATGCCCAGCGTGGTCAGCGGCAACCTGAACGCTCCCACGGTAATGATTGCAGAGAAAGCAGCCGACATTATTAAGGGACACCCTGCACTTGAGGACAAGAATGTTCCTGTCTACAAGCCCCAGACTCTGGACACCCAGCGTTAAGACAGACAGCCATTGCCTGAGGACGACAGAGGAACTCAGGCCAAGCCAAGAGATCCAGCCAGTACAGCCCTGCCCTAGATATTTCTGAACCGGTATATAGACACTCGGGACCCAGATACCCCGACTCTTGGCTCAGACTTTCATGGTTTCTGAGGAAATGAGGTCATGGTAGGCAGTGAGGCAAGTCCCTTTTCCCAGTGTCTCTCTGATGCCCCTCCACAAAAAGCCTAGCAAGCAAGCTGGGGCCCTCCCCCTGGCTGCCTGCGGGTAGCAGGTGGGGTAGCTAACATGGTTTTCTTGTCTCCAGTTCAGAGCTCTGCTTCCAGGAAGGACTGGGATGATCCTTTCCCTGGTCTCCCACCTGAGGCCATTCCTGCAAAGTCAGGGTGGTTGAACTGGACTGGGCTCTCCAAGGAAGCTTTTGCTGAAGCCAAGAGGCAGGTAGCAGCTCAGCTGGGCTGGTTACCTGAGCTTATGTCCCCAATTAGAGGGACAGGCAGCAGCTAGAGGACGCCTCATCCCCCTCTGCACTTCTCTCCTGCCCTGATTTAAATCTGAAGAGCGAGGCACAGGGACGAGGGCTCAGGTGACTGCACAACTCAACGCCTACCACTCTGGCTCTCATGAAACCGTCCAGGTGAGAGGCTTGCAGGACGTTGTTCAAGAAAAGGCCATTTTGGCCTCACTGCCAAAGGTTTTATTGTTTAACCCTTACCACACAAAAGTGCAGGAGTATAGAGCCAGTCCCACATGCCAGTCACTACCTCATGCCAAGGACATGAGCCCACGAGGTCCTTTCATGGTGGCCCCAGAAATGGCCCAGGCACCAGAGCTACTTCTGCAGACAGGGCTGGCCGTTTCTTATTCTCTAGACGTGAGAACAGAGAGCATGGCACCAAGGCTGATGGAGAACAGCAAAGGACTTTGGAGTGAAAGATAAACCAGCTAGAATTCGAGTCTTGGGTCAGGGGAGCAGATACCAGCAGCATTTACAAGAGCTCTTTGATCTGGAAATTCCTCATAAATTTGGATGTAACCGGTAACTTAATTTTTGAGCCAAGCTGCCTCATTCCAACTGTTCTTATGAGAGAATGGGGGTCAGACGCATTGTAGGTTAGTTTTCCTGAAGATGTCCAAAGCCATCATCTGTAGTCGGGAAGAAAGGGATCGCTGTATAGAAATCACATGGCTGAGTGAAGAAGAGAGAGGAAATAGCAGGATTCCAGGGTCCCCTAGGGTTGACTGGCAGGAGCTGCCTTCTGGACTTCTGAGTCTGAGAAGACCCTTCAAAGGGTTCAAAAAACAAATTATAAACCAACACTTTTACTTTGAAAACAAGGTTGCCCTTATTTCATCTTACCTGCTTTGCCTTTTGTTTTTTGTTTTTTTGTTTTGTTTTTTCCTGTTCAAAAAGAAGATCAAGGAAATCCTAGGTCTGCCAAGAGATCCTCACAGGGCAGGTGTTAGACGGCCGTCATCCGTAGCATCTTTAGCAGCACAGGTGTCACCCCTGGGAGGGCCATGTTCTCCTCTCAGGCTCAGCGGCGTTTGAGAATAAGCGAAGATCAACCTGGCGTGCCCCTCAGTTGCAGTCGGGCCTTTCTCTCACTTCGGCATAGGGAGGCTGGCTTCACGTGCTGACATGATTTAGCCACATAAGGAAACGAGTTTCCCGAGACAAGAAGTCGATGTTACGTGCCCAGAACTCACAGATGGCGACATCGGGACAGAACATGAGGTTTGGAGGGATCCTCGCTGAAGCCCCGACAGCTATTCCAGGTTCCAGCCCAAACAGAACGGATGAACACGCAGGAGAGTCTTGCCTGCAGTGCTGAATCCACATGCTGGGGTTGTCTGGAAGTCCCAGTGCCACAAGGGAGACAGAGTGGTAGAATGGTGCAGTCCTGCTTCCGTTCTAAAGTGGGGTTCACACAGGCAGTTAAGACTGAGTCTCCTGGGGAAACTGGAAAGGCTTAGTTAAGTAGGCTCCTTGGCAAAGAGCCTGTAATACCCCAATCATGGAAGGCCACATGTTGCCAAAACCAGTACCTGCACACCTAGCAAGCATGTGCCCCAGGGTTGACCCCTAGCACCAAAAAGAACTGTGGGGAGCCCTGCTGTGTTGATGGGACTTGGGCCCACCTCACTGTTGGCCAAGTGTGTTCCTGACAGGGTCACAGATCATGGATGGAGACAGGGACAACTTGCCAGCATGACCAGACACAGTCATAGAAGCAGAAGGTGGGGACACTGTAACACATGAGCCCTGCCTCATTTCCATACATTCAAATAGATTCTTCTCACCCACCATACTACATCCCTCAGGCCCCAAGATTTTTCATATTTCCACTTATAAACTACCACAATATCAAACCTAATGCAAAGATTTTAATCTTCAAATTTGGAGGGGGGCGGGGAAAACATGACCTACCTCCTAGGCCCAAGCTGGTGACCTGCGAAGCCCCTGCTGGCTGGGCTGTTGTATATTCAACCACACTCTTCACCCTTGTTCTGAAATCAGAAGCCAGAGACCGAGCCTCTCCCTAGGTCTCCACTGCCCTCTGGGAAAGCACAGCTGGAGTGGGTTTTGTGAGAGGTGCCCATGATTTGGTGGTGTTTGTACAAGTAAACCAACACTCCATCCTCCCCAAGTAAAGGCAGAGCTGATAAAGATCGTAGATAGTAAAAAGCACACAGCACAAAATAGAGCCGATCTGGCTTAAGAGCTGGACCACTGTGAAGTGGGTAGTGCACCCCAGCTATGCTCTCTTCAAGTGGCTAGGGCTACACCCTCAACCTTCTAGAACTATGGAGCACAAGTCCACATACCTCACAGACCATCCCAAATGAGGTTCTTGCTGACGGTGAGCAGATCATAGTGACTTCCACCTTTTAATGTCATTAAAAGCAGGAGCTTAAACTAAAAGCAGCATTCCAAAGACCTCAATATCAGGGGGGGGTGGGGCAGGGTAGGAAAACCAAAAAGCAGAACTATTTAGTCTTAAAACTTCCTTAAAGGGGAGGAAAAAACCATGCTCTACAACTTCAAATTTTTCTTACAAAGAGAAATTTAATATTAAATGAGAGGTTGAACCAGGCTTAAAGCAGACATACCGGGAAGGACAGCCTGAAACGCCAGGCAGCGTTGACAGCTGACTTTGGGAACGATCACCCATTCCAGAACACACGTGAGTGTGATCTGCTGATGTTACGTCGCACAGTCAGACAGACAGACAGACACCCAGCACGACAGAGTCCAAGGTAAATGCTGATGGTAGTTTAGCCCTTTAGGAGAACAGCACTCTGCAGCTGGTGTGAAGTTACTATCGGTCTCGGAGACCAAGGGCGGAAAAAGCCGCCCGAAGCTCCCCCAGTAGAGCCAGCTGTGTGAGGAGAGCTCCCCATATGATGACATTATACAGAGTTTATTCTGAAGAACGTTTTGCATTTTAATAAAAAAAAAAAGGCTTTATGTCAGGAAATAGTCATTTACAAACCTTGAAGTGTTTTTGCCTGCATCTGGAGTAAGAATGTCTTCCGAAGAGGTTTGCGAGGTCTTTATAATAAAATTTATTTACAAAAAAAAAAATTGTTTCCACAGGTTGTCTGTGTACTAGTTAAAAATTTTGAACCCAAATTGCTACCTGTATTTTTGATTGCAGAGAATCCTTAGGAAAGTGATGGGATGAGATCTCATGATGCTGACAGGAAATCTTGACAGTTCTAACGATTCCAAAGCTAACTGTCCCCAGGTGTGCAGTCAGAGCGCTTGTGTTCTCGTGAAAACTTCAGCCCTTGCTCCGCTGTGTGTGACAGCTCTCAAAGAGAATCCTGCACAGCAGCTGTGAAAGGCGACAGGACTCCACAGACCACCTGCATTCACAGGACACCACGGTGCTCCCCTCTCCCCTCCTGTGGTATACCTCCTAGATCTTAAGCATCCTTGGGGATGTGAGCAGACGTGGGCAGCTCATCTGTGCAGCTCCACGTCAGAGACCCAGAAGCATCCTGCGTGGGCAACTGAGGGAGCCAGACCAGTGGATGCCACTGGGCCGAGTAGCCAGCTGGACCTGCTGCATAACTAACTGACCAGAGGGTTGTGAAAATAAAACCAAACCAAAGTCAACGGCAACCCATGTGGGTGGGAGGTGCACTATAAAATCATAGAACCCAAAGAAAAGACTGCAAATTAGTCAACTTGATATCTTACGGAAAGATAGGTTTATAGTAACTCAAAATATTTTAGAAAAAAGTTCTGAAGTGCCAAGTTCTTAGGAACTCAAAAGTTTATCCCCAAAGATTCTTTTACTGAACATGTGAGAATTGGCTCTAATTCTCCTAATTCTTTTTAGCCCAAGTAAAAATACTAATAATTTCTAGGTTTGGGTGGGAAACTACGATTGTTAGGACCCGTGGATATTGCTGCAGTTCAAATACGGTACGATAATTACAAAATATAGACCATCTCTTTACAAATACAAATTGTATATTACAAGTCATGTACAGTAAATCTATAATTTTTAAACAAACTAAACGTATCTAAGTTTTACCTGGTTTGCAAGTGCGGTACTCTTCCAGTTTACAGTTGCCCTTAATGTGACAGAACTGACCGTCTGAGTGATGGTCTCTTATGTAAACTGGCATCGCTTAACAAAACGATCCGGTCCCACTCCCCTTGTCGTGACCACTAGTGGCTGGGTTCTGATGTGTACCATTCAGAACAGCTCCACAGAAACCAGGAACCAGTGTGTTGGGGGAGGGGGCTCAGAAATGGATATGCCAGGCCCAGTGGGTGTCTGATATGCTAGACCAATGGTTGAGGTAATGACACAGGCGTGGTGACTGTCATCACCTTTAACCTCTCTCATGTCTGCAGGCAAAGGGGCATGGGCATGCACCCTGGATGGGAGACACCAACTCCTGGGCAGCCCTCTGGCCTCTGTGCAGGCCAGATATACTGTCTTCTGAGGCCGGGCCTGAGCATGTGACATAGCACATGCCAGGCCGCTCAGAACCTGCTCCTACCAGGTTTATGGCTTCCTTGAGGCATGAAATCACTTGTACAAAAGTCTAATTGAGCGTTTTTCTCCCAACTAGTGCCTAAACTTTCCTAATTATGAGGCACTTTATCCCTGGCCCTCCCGTGCCCGTCTCTGGCTGGAGCCAGCCTGCCCTCACTGGGCTACAAGGTGGTAATGCAAATCATCTCATCTGCCAGGTCCTCTTCCTCTCGCCCAGGGTCTGGCTCCTCGTCACTGTAGCCAGGACCAAAGTCCTGGAGCTCATAGTCCTGGCGGTGGGAGATGGGGCCCATGTCCCCATTGGCTCGAGGACACACACTGCCATTGAGCAGGGTGCTGGCAGCACTTTCCATCTCGTCTATGGTTAGGTCACAGGCATCGGCAATCTCATGTTTTGTCGCTGAGACAAATTTGGGGTCCCTCGCGTAGCGTCCCAAGCCTTCGGATATCAGGACCTGTATAGGAGATAGATCGATGGCATGAGGGAAGGTCTGCATCAGCTCTCAGTGCGCGGCATGCTCTGGGGACGCTGTCAGCCATGCTGCTAAACTTTATACACGATGCTAACCATAAATGAGCTCAGCTCTGTTGGTGTCGAAAGCTGAGTGGCTCCACAAGGCTGAGCAAGAGAGAAAGCACTGGGGACGTAGCACAGACTGGCACTGCAGGATGGGACTCTCTGGTGGGACTTGGCAGTGCCAGCTGGTTTTCACTCAGGCCTTAAATGCTGCCGAGAGGCCACCCTCGGGTGGCAAGGCTGCAGAGCCCACCACTGCCCCCTCCCCATGTGATCATGGCTCTGTTTCTGCTGCCACCTAAGATTTGTCCAGAGGTCAAAGGCCACCCATACTCACTGCCTCCACCAGGCTGTCTGCACTCCTCTGCTTGTCGCTGTTCTTGTTCCGGAAGCTGCTGGGGACAGTCAGACTAGCTGGCGTGAAAGTCCTATAGGAGATGTCGGGTTCATCTGTGTACCAGGAGCTTCGGTGTAGGGATGGCAGGCTGCCATTGACCTGGTCCATAGATTCTGAGCGGTCCACCTGGATCAAAGGGGTGTAGCATGGGCTCCAGTCTCGGTATGGAGGGGTTGCTGGAGGGGTGGCCCACGACCGGGTAGAGTGGCTCGGTGAGTACTTCTGGGCTTTACTGGAATCTAGGCCTGCAACGGCCATGATCTGAGCGGGAGAAGCAGAGAGAGGTCTGAGCCTTGGTCCCAGTCTGGCACATGGCAGCTGTGCAGAGATGCTTCTCAAAAACCTGGGGGAAGATGCCTGTGTAGCAGAGGCCACTCAGTGAGCTGGCCAGGGAACCAGGGATTAATAAAAGACTGGGATTCCGGGCTGGTGAGATGGCTCAGTGGGTAAGAGCACCCGACTGCTCTGAGTACCCGACTGCTCTTCCAAAGGTCCCGAGTTCAAATCCCAGCAACCACATGGTGGCTCACAACCATCCATAACGAGATCTGACTCCCTCTTCTGAAGACAGCTACAGTGTACTTACACATAATAAATAAATCTTTAAAAAAAAAGTTGCACTGTCATGCATTCATATATACGAATTGGCAGCCAAACTTCATAATGTGAAAGTGAAAAAAAAAAAAAAGACTGGGCTTCCTCTTTCTCCAAGCCATAGGGCCTTCTCTATGACTGAACTGTCAGTTACTAACTTACGTAACCACTTGGGGATGAGGAGGGAAGATGGATAAGCTGTGATGTGTGAACATACTACCCAGGCCTCTCCAGGCTTCAGTACTGAAGCACACTTCAGGGACTCTGGCTCATTCAGGACAACAACCATGTCTCTCGGCTCTAAGGCCTGCCATCCTGCAGTGAGTGTGCCCTGAAATGCCGGGCACAGTCACGATTCTCACATGTCCCTCATGGGAGAGCCACCTTGAGATGTCTGCTAATGCCGGTTTGCACTGACACTGTAGTTGTAGCCAAGGAATCCAGGACAACCCAGGCCAGTGGCTGAGGTAAGACTTGGGATTCTGCCCTGTGGGTCACAGGCCTCTTTTAGACCTCCTTGGCTGTCTGAGGTTTGGCATCGAGTGATCTGGGTTTCCAAAAAGTTTATCTTTCTTCCATGATGATACAGGCAAATGGGCTCAGTGGTTGAGCTCACTAATTTATCTTCCAGAGGACCCAGGTTCAATCCCCACTACCTACATGGGTAGTTTATAACCATCTGTAACTCCAGTTCTGGGGATCTGATGCCTTCTAAACCCCAAGAGCACCAGACATGCCTGTGGTGAACAGACACATATGCAGGCATGTAAAATAAAGTAACTCCAAAACAAATATTTTAAGTGCTGGCAGAGGTGACTAGAAAATCTGCAATGGCCACTGAGTACATATGGGTTAGAGCTTGGGGTCAGAACCTCACAGAGATCCAGATCTGCTGGCTGGCTGGCTGGCTGGCTGGGTGCAGGTTTCTGACATCTCCCTTCATCAATCAGCCCACACAGCTCTTCTGATGAGATAGTTCAGGAAATATAAAGACCGTATGTGTGGTGGTTTGGCCCAGAGGGTGGCATTATTAGGAGGCATGGTCTATTGGAGGAAGTGTGTCACTGTTGGGGTGGGCTTTGACAATCCTGTGCTCAGGCTCTGCTCACTGTGGAATGAGCACCTCCTCCTGACTGCCTTTGGATCAAGATGTAGAACTCTTGGCTCTTCCTACAGCACCATGTCTGCCTGTATGCTGCCACGCTTTCTGCCATGATGACAGTGGAATGAACCTCTGACACTATAAGCCAGCCTCAATTAAATGTTTTGCTTTCTAAGAGTATAGTTGTCATGGTCATGGTGTCTCGTCACAGCAACGAAATCCTAAGACAATATGTATGTATTCATACATATCTACACATATATATGTAATGCATGCATACCTCTATCCTTAAGCCCTGGTGAACAGGCTCAGTTGCCTTTCATGTGAGCATGTGGGCCCCCTTAACCCACTCTCATGGACAGAGGGTTCATGCACAAGAAGCTGCCCAAGTGGCTTGATGGTGGAACCACCTCTCTGAAGGAATAATTAGTAGCAGCAGCCATCAATGGGACTCTTATGAGTGTCTGTAATTGCCTTAACTCAGACTATACCAGTGTCCTCTGACAGGAAGCACGGATCCAAGGATGCCCGGTCCACCCTTTGCTGCATGTGCAACTCCAGCAGAATGGGCCCTGGGGGATCTACCAGGAAGGGCTGCTCAAGGATAAGCAGATTAGAAGGGGCAGGCTCTTTGCTTCCTCCATGTGTATCCCCAGGGGAGAGTGCATCCCAGGTGGGGCCAGAGCAGCTCACCTGCTGCTGCATCAGGTGCAGGGGCAGGGCAGCGCGGTGAGGCAGGGCAGGCGATGGAAGGACATCGTCTTGGCTGCTTTGCCTGCGCAGACACTCAAAGTTGAAGGAGGACCTCCGATGGGCTGCGGAGCAAAAGCACAGGATGCTGTAGTGATATAAATTCTGTCTGGACAATGTGTCCTGAGAGTCAAGACTACTTTCTGAGGCATTCAGCAAGGAGGCCAGGAAGAAGCAGGCCACATGCTTCATCCAAGAGAAACAATTACATAATGCCCCAACTAGGGATGGGAAGGCTAAAAGGAGCAAGCCAGCTGTGGGACGTTTCGATAAGGGAGCAATGAATCACTTCAAATGTTTGCTCTCAGGCAGCCCAGTGGAATCTGTGCTAAGTTACAAGCCCCGGAATGTATTGTAGAGATCCATTCTAGAATCGTAGACGCACCATGCTATCCTATCTCTGCCCTACAAACACTCTGCATCTTTCTGAGGTCCCCATATTTAAGCCTCTGTTTTCAAAATGAGGGATTCCGTCAACCAGCTTAACCGGGGAAAATAACCAAATTCTTTGCCTAGAAAGAACCCACCTTCCCTAGCCTAGATGTGAGTGTATCTAAGTACTTGCTGTGTGCTGACAGCAGTTGCAGATAGAGGCTCGCTGATGGTCCACAGCTTCTGGGTTTATAGTGTACCAGGCTTAGTGTTCTGGGATCCTTTGGCAAAGACAGCCGAGTCCTAGAAGCTTGTCCACCCTGTCGTGGGCCTCAGGGAGACTCCCTCCCCATCCCCGACCTGTGCTCTGCATTACTCCAACTGTACTTTCTGTACTGCTAGGCTTCTGCAAGCCCTCGGTTAGTGGATCCTCAGACACTGGACCAAAGAGGCCTCCCAGACACCCTGGACTTCACAAAAAGCCAGGTCCACGATGAAGAACAGGCCAAGCCTGGTCATTGGCTGGCCAGCAATGGCCAGTGGAGTGGAAACAGTCAGTACTGAGGGGTATGCCAGGGCCTCCCAGGTGAGCTGGTACTACTTATAAAGAGGACCACGCCTTGCCTGCTAACCAGTGCAACCACAGAAAACGGCCCTCTCGGTCGGCACAACCTCTAGACCCTAAGACCTAGGCAGGCCAGCTGTTTGGAATTGGAAGAAAAACAGCCCCTCCCATCCATTCAGGATCTACTGCTAAAATAAGCCCCGGGTCCCCTCATCCAGTGAGCTTTGCACTACAGCCTCTGTAAGACATAGCTCTTTCACTTATCTGCCCTTACCTACTCCCAATGGCTAAGCATACAGGCCAGTTTAGCCATGTTCCCCCTCGCCCAGGTCTGCAAACTGGACTGCCCTGGGACCAGGGCACTCAAGTGTCCCCTTGGCCATGTAGGTGTGGGATAAGTGAAGACACAGACCTGGAAGAGGGGTGGCAGGAACCAAAGGGCAAAGACCCCTGCTGGGCCTCACTTACACCTGTTTCGTTTGGTATCTATGGATTAAGGAAAGGCTTCATTTAGCAGCATGTGTTTGGGGCTAATTAAATATTAAGCACTCAAATGGATTTGACTAGACTCCCAGCAGGCCGTGGCAGCTGGGGTGGGGTATGGCCACCCATGTTCTTTCCTGTGTGCTCAGTCAGGCTCGGGAGCTCCTGTGTTTCGACTGTTCTTGGTTATTAAACAGAATCCTCAATTTAGCTTCTTTCCTCCGAAACACAAAAAATGGATATTCTTTACCATCATCAAACACCCATACTTGGCAAAGTTCAAATGCCCTTCTAGGGGTTGGCAGAGCCTTGGGGATGACCCTACAGGTACAGGAGAAAGGAGAGCCCCCATTTTGCTTTGGGCCAGGAAAGCACTGTCTATCCAGGTACTGGCTGGTCTTAGGAGTTACCAGCACTTCCCTGGTAACACACATCAATTATTAATCCAGGGTTAGGATGGGGACAGGCATGGTGCCCTCTGGGAGGCTCCACCCTAAACAAGAAAGCTGGCCTCACATGGTGGGGTAGGAGGTAGAAGACGTCTCCTCGGAGATCTCCGTGAATCATAGCCAGTGGGAGAGTCATCATCTTCTAAGAAGCCTTGGGGGTGGTGGTAGCCTCGGGGCCTCTCAAAGTCCATGGAGCTGCCTGGGTACCTGTTGTAGTAGTTGTAGTTTTGCCTGGCAGTTAGTGAGAGAAAACATGAGAAGGCACTTGTGAGGGTCTGGGCAAGAACACTTGACCTAACTCCTACAAGCCCTGTCTTATGAGTGGTGGAAACTTCCGGGTAGAAAACAAGGACCATCTCCGGAGATTGGAGCTGGAGGCTTGGAATAAGACACATGGCAGTCATTTTCATGCCTGGGACACCCTCAGGCCCGAAGCGAATGGTGATCACACAAAGCTTGTCAACTGGCTACCCTTTACTCGTCTCCTGGAGGCCTCTGTCCCAAGGAGCTGCCCTCTCCAAGTACCCGGCAGGACACGGAGCTTAGAGCATGCCATCAGTGTGCAGGCTCAGTACAATGTAAAAAGTGGGAGAGAGTGGTGAGTTCCACGGTTGGGTTCTTGTTTGAAGGGCATGATTCAGTTCCAAACAGGAGAGATGCGAAGGCTGGCCTGCTGCTGCTGTTAAAGTAGACTGAGACCAGCAGGGGTGGCTAGGACACCTGAGAGGGAGACCTGGGATGACAAGCCCCAGAGGTGGGGTGTACATAGGTCCATGTGGCTCCAAATCAGTGAATGTGGAAGTTGGGCGCTGGTGGGAGGTGGTGGAAAAGGGCCTGTCAGAGCACAGGTAAAGGTGAGGCTGTGTCTCAGGAGCCAGGCAAGGAGCCATAGCACCATTTCAACCTGGTGGCCCCAGCCTGATGAAAAAAGTGAGTCACGGGTCAGGAAGGATTGGGGTAGGTAATTTTGTCCTCCAGTACTGGCTGCAATGTGTCTTATGTTTAAAAAAGATTTATTTATTTATATATTATATATATGAGTGTTTTGTGAGCATATATGTGTGCTCTGTGCATGCAATGCCCATTGAGACCAGAAGAGGGCATCAGATCTCCCTGGAACTGGAGTTAAGTGATAGTTGTTAGCACCACGGGCCATGTGGGGGGCTACAAACAGAACCCAGGTCCTCTGGAAGTACGGCAAACACTCTTCATCCTTGAACCATATCTCCAGCCCTGTACAATGCCTATTTTAGCCAGCAGCATTCTTTCTGCAGGACAGAAGTTGGGGGAGGCACCTCTGCTTGAGGGAAGCTGTTCCTACCTCTTGTCCCCATACCTTCAGGAGGCCCTTTCATTGGCATAGGAAGCAGGAGTCACTGAGACTCCAGCCAGCATGCTATGCAAACATAGCTGAGGCTGGTGTTCCTATGTCAGTTAATAAGAACTCATCTCTCAGGCCAGGTGTAGTGGAGCACACCTTTAACCCCAGCACTTGAGATGAAGGCACACAGATCTCTGTGAGTTCTAGGCCAGCATGGTCTACAGAGTTCCAGGATATCCAGTGCTATGTAGAGAGGCCCTGCCTCGAAATACCCACCCCCTAAAACAATCTAACATCTGAGATGGCAGGGTCTGAAACCGTGGAAGTCCAGTTCCCAGGGCCAGAGCCTTTCTGAGGGCCCCCGGGGCCCAGGGTGAAATAAGGCAAACTTGAACTCCTGCCCTGATGTGTCAGAGGAATCCTGAGTGTGTGTGGCTCTCTGAGCCCTCAACAGGAGCAGAGTAGAGGACGGCTGGTCTTCTGAGCTCTGCCCAGGCTGAGCCCCTCACCTGCTCCAGGTGGGAGAGCTGTCGTCCTCACAGCACTCCTCGCTACTGAAATACTCCTGTTCCCCCAAGCAGCGGGGGTCTCGGAAGTAGCCGTGTATCTCAGGATCTTCACGGCAAATGGTTGGAAATTGCTCATCTCCTGACTCAGACCTGCAGTTGGGAAAGAGATCTGAGAGCTTGAGGAGGTGGCAGCTAGATCCTTCAGCCATGCCTCTGCAACAGCCTGTGTCCTCCCTCAGAGTGCCTCCATCTTCCTACGCATCCCTGCCCCGGGGCCATAAGACTACTCAGGCCCTGGCCAAAGTGCCCTGTGCCTGTGCCTCTGTGTGTGTGTGTGTGTGTACTTGTGGTCTCAGTACCTTGCCCAGTGCTAGGGCCAAACCACTGTGCCTAGAGACCTCGAGACATAGACACAGGTGTAATGTGAATAACAGAGCAAGGCAGACCTAGAGTCCTCCACTCTGAAGTCAGGGGACCCACGAAAAGTCCCTAGGTTCCCAGCTGTTTCACTTCCACTCCCCCACCCCAGCTCCAGCCAATGTGACTTCAGAACCTGGGACAGAGATCTCAGTCCTGCCCTATCAAATCGAGGCTGCTGAAGAAGTTCTGGCTTTTCTGCCACTAGAGAGGTGTTCCTGGAAATTTTTTCCACAGGCTTCCCTGCCCTATGTCGGAACACTATTTCCATGAAATGCCCTGCCTTCTGGCCTCAAGCCCCAGGAGGCCCAGAGGGCTCAGTGACATCGACTAAGAGCAACTCATTTGTTCACTCCTCAGACCAAGAACCTCCTGGTCTTACTTGAAGCAATGATCCTGAAGCCCTTTCCTCTTGCCCCCAGGAAAGTGACCATTCCACCCATAAGGAAGTCTAGTTAACACATGTACATGAGATTATCCCATCACACGCGCGCACGCACGCACGCACGCACGCACGCACGCACGCACGCACGCACGCACACACATTAACCAGAGGGATCTGGGGCCTGGTTTTCAGGATGTCTGGGCTGTGCTTCTCCTAAGTCCACGTGAGAATCTGGACCCCTAAAGCAGCTTAGGCCTCCCCAGCTATACAGGGGCAGGGAAAGTGGACAGACTGGTGGGCCCCAGTTTTCCTTTGTGAGAAATAAGTGGGAACTGCCCATTCATGAATGCAAAGCTCTGGCATTTCGAGAACAAATGCTTTGATGGCTTGGCACTGAGCAAATGTAGTGGGTAACAGGACAGCACAGTTTCCAGACAAAGACAGAAGCGGCAAGCACCTACCTAATGTAAGTCTCGTAATAGCGGGTTCTATCCAGGGAAGGCATACCATGGGAAGGAGGGAGAAGAAGAGTTAGACATTCCCAAAAGCATTAGACGCGCAGATACCAGCCTGTCTTCTGGAGCGGGGGCAGGCAAACCAGAGTTTGCTGGCCAGCTATGGTCTACTATCTGTTTTCGTGTGGCCCACGATCTAGGTAGGGATTTTCCATTTATAAAGGGCAGAAAACAAAGTAAAAAGCAGCGAACCCTTTTGCCCTTTCTAGCCCTACAAAGTCCAAATTCCAGTGCTACACGCACAGCTCTATGGGAACCCAACTGCTTCGTTTCTTAAGAATGTACCCTGGCCCCTAGCAAACACATAAGTGGAGGCTCACAGTCAGCAGCTATTGGATGGATCACAGGGTCCCCAGTGGAGGAGCTAGAGAAAGTACCCAAGGAGCTAAAGGGGTCTCCAACCCTATAGGTGGAACAACAATATGAACTAACCAGTACCCCCCGGAGCTCGTGTCTCTAGCTGCATATGTATCAGAAGATGGCCTAGTTGGCCATCAGTGAAAAGAGAGGCCCATTGGTCTTGCAAACTTTATATGCTTTAGTACAGGGGAAAGCCAGGGCCAAAAAGTGGGAGTGGGTGGGTGGGAGGTCAGTGGGGGGGGCTTGGGGGACTTATGGGGTAGCATTGGAAATGTAAATGAAGAAAATACCTAATTAATAAAAAATAAAAATAAATAAATTAAAAAAAGAATGCTCCCTGGCTATGTTCACCCTGCCATGGCAAACCTGGGGAGTTTTGCAAGAGAGACTGAATGGTCCCCAAAACTAAAATACTGGCCCTTTACAGAAGACATTCACCAACCCCTGTCCCAAAGAATGTTACCATAACTGAGGGAGGTGGATTTTGTGGCTGCTGTTGTTTTAAGAGAACACCCCATGCAGAAGGTGGGTAGTGGGTGACCCCTTATGTGGTAGGTCCCTCACACGGGCTACATACAGAGAGGCCAAGAGGCAAGTGGCTCTCAAGTTCAAATACAAATGTCTCCAGGGAGTTACCATGGGCCAGAGCACAGGGCAGAAGACTGGCCCTGCGGAGCGGGTGTGACAAGGGCAGACAACAGCATCACCCTTTCCAAGGTTACCTTTTAATACTGGACCTTCTTTGAAGCTCTCGATCATGCTTGCAGGAGTAATGCCCATTTTCAGACACATGCTCAAGGTTCCCAATGCTGGGCGGCTTTCCGTGGGCAGCTTTGGACATATTGGCATTATTGAGATTGGCATTTGTTGAGGTGGGAGCTTGCTTCCCTATGGAATTATGGTTATGATGGTTATGACACCCCGAATTTCCTGCTGGAGGAAACAGCGGTTTCTCAGTATCACTTGCAGGTGGCATTGAAGGCCTTTGGACATGCAGGGGACGGTGGGTGGTATTGGTCTGCTGAAGGGAATCTCTCCTATCACTATTAACATGATTGACATGGTTTCCAAGCAGGGCACCATTTCTCTGCAAAATAATGGGAGACAACACCAGGTAATTTAACAACTATTTGATGCAGGCTTAGCTACGTTAGGTCATTTTTTTTTTTCTCTACATGAAACACAAACTCTAGGGCACGCTCCAGAGGATCCCTGAGAGACAACCTGAGCCTCTCTTTCAGTGGTCAGGTGGACAGACTCGTGTGGCAGTGGGCCCACCTGAAATGAGGAAGGTTACCAAGTCCTGAGCTGGGGCGCAAGCTCTCTGCTGCCCCTTGGGTATGTTCTTCCAGGCGCTCCAAGATGAGGTGACTTAAGCCCAGCTGGCTTGGTGGGTAGCCCCAAGGTAGGGTACTTGACATTTTCTCTGAGCTGGGAGGCTGAGGGCTGGCTGGCAGATCAAAGAACTGCTGGAGCAGAAGGAAGGCAGCGTGGACAGCTGCTAGAAAGACCCAGAATGTTCCTGGACTCTGTGGTCAGTGGGCTGTGGCTGAGCTGAGAAGCTGACAGCTGGGGACCGGGGAAAGCTCAGGAAAGAGGCTGGTCTGGCCCACAAGAGGTACTGGTGAACAGAGAGGTCCCAGGGTGGAGTGGGGCAGGATGTGCAAGCCTCTCTAGCCCCTGCCCCTGGTTTGTATTGTCCACACTCCTCTGCGGATCAGAACCACCCTAACCAAAGCCCCACCCGCCCCACTATCTCCATGTGGCCAGTGAGGCGCTAGGCGTGGAATAATTACTTTGAATACATCTTCTTCTTCTGGTTTGGAGTCTTCTGGCTCGTCATCTTGCAAGTCACAGGATATAGCCCGTCGGATTTCTGGCCCAATGTCATGCAGGGTCCTTAATCCCGCCTAGGTCAATGAAAATGGCAGAACAGGTTAGATATCGAGGAGGCCTGGTCCAGCCTGATGGAGCAGTAGGAGGGGAAGCTTTCTCCAAAGGCCAATCCAAGGAAGTACTGACTAACTGTAACTGTGACCTAGGCCGTTAGGGATGGGGTGTCAGTAGGTCCCAGTGGAGCTACGTTGGGCCCATTAAGGCTTGTGATCAAGTAACTTCCCCTAGAAATGCCCCACTCAACAGCATATGACCTGGCTATCAGCACTAGGAATGGTCACAGCTAACAGTGTATGCCCCTGACTAGCTCTTCAGGAAGGCTGCTTGCAGAGAAGCATATCCTGAGTCCCAAACAGGGCAAGGAATATCAGCTAGTTGTTCCTAAAAAGAACGAGGGGACGAGAACTGCCTGGCTGCATGGAGGATGAGCTGGCTTAGGAGCAGAGAAACGAGCAGCCATTGGGGCCGCTGACTCACTGGAAAGCATGGAACAGGTGGGTGACATCATACATTGCAGTCACCAGCACACTCAGGTCACAAGGAAACAGATCAACAGTCACACAGGCTGAGGCTGCTGTGCAGTGGAGCCACTCCAGCCCTTGGGGGGGGGGGGGTCCTTGGCCTATATATCCCATACACACTGAGGACCTGCTAGCAGAGGGGGCGGGATTCTGAAACCACACAGACTGATGAGGTCTTGCTACCATCTACAGGCAGTACAAGACCCACGGGTGACAGCTCTCTGGACTTCCCCATAGACCCTCTCTGCTGGCCTTCCTTAGCCCAAGGGGTCAGTCATGATGGGCCTGGGAAAGTCTGCATCATCCACACCTCTGTCGGGGAAACCATGTGAACGGCCTGTAAACAGGGTAAAGGGAGTCACAAGCTCTGAGAAAATTGAGTTTTCAGCATTAATTTGAAGAAGGTCAAGATGCTGACTTCAGACTAACAGGGGTTTCATCCTTCTCCACAGTCGCTCTGGGGTCTTAGGTTCTACCTCCGGTATGCAGGCAGCAAATAGTAACCCCTACAAGCTAGCAGGGAGCCAAAGACACTGCCTGGACAAGCAGCTTGTGCTCCAACCTCAGGGCCGTTTACAGAAGACAGTCGTGGAGGGCTGGGTCCCTGGGCAGAGAGCACTTTCCTGGCCTTTCTTCTCAGCGCCACACAGAAGTTGAGTAGCTTTGAGAAGGACTGAGATAAAGAGCAGTGCTCACACCTGAGACACTGTGGTGGGACAGATGCTTGGAAAAGGGAAAGGGAGGGAGCAAGGGAAGAGGGGAGGGAAGGAGAGAGGAGGTGAGCAGAGTGGGGCTAAGCCGAGCTAGAACCCCTGGTGTCAAAATACTCAAAGCTGGTCATCTGCAAACATCGGTGGTGACAAAGGTTAATTCAAAATGTAAGGTTGTCCAGAGACTTCTCAAGCGGCCCTTTATAACAACAGCTGCATCCGCAAGAACATCTGGTTCATTAGGTGGTTCTGCAAAAAGGCTGGTTTGTTCCGAACCCTTCTGTGATTGGACACCAGCAGGTCCTTCTGTTTCATGAATTGTAGGGACAAAGGTCAAGCTAGGGAATCGAAGCTTTATGGGTCTTACCTAGGAATGTTAGGCAAAGGAACCTTAGTTCCTGGGAGAGGGGACAAACACACATTCCCAACTAAAAATGGCATGAAGCTTAAGCATGGTACCCCACACTTATTATGTAACCACAGAAGGTGGTAAAGACAGTCTTCTAGCATACATATCAATGTACAGGAAGGGAAAGAGGCATATCCCAGCATATCCCAGGGTCCCAAACAGTTCATGGCGTGCCAAAAAAAGCTACTTCCTGCTGCCCTTCTAACCACAAATACACTCGTGTTTTTGGAAGTTTGTTCTCTCTCTCTCTCTCTCTCTCTCTCTCTCTCTCTCTCTCTCTCTCTCTCTCTCTCTCTCTCTCTCTCTCAGATTCTTATGTCCAGCACATTTTCTAGGTCTGCAACAGGCCCACCTCTATTCCTCAGAAATACCATGAAGGCAGCTCCAGGGGTGTGTTGGTAGAAGGTCTTACTCAGTTCAGCTGCGGGCATGTGGAGTACGGCCATACATACCCACTCATTCAGTCTCTAGAGTGCAATTCTCAAGACACAAGAAGAGTGGTGAGAGTCCCTTGTCTGACTTTTCGAGAGAGGTCTATTACGTATTTGAGATTCGGATAAGACACAATGCTTGAAACCCCTGCTTCTGTTTCCATAAAATAAACATGGGTTATATTCATTCTCTTTGACACTCCCAGGTACACTGTGCACATCAACGCAGATGGATTCTCAAGACATAGGGCCAGGAACATTTGCCAGTTTAAATAACAGTCTTGCTCTCATTTAACTGACTGGACTAGGTATCATTAAAAGAAATAGAAAACTATTTATTTGGATAATTTTTAACATCATCCTTCGTTGATGAGTTGACATTTCACTGAAATACACATGTAACAGTTGCATAATGAAAACAGAAACTGTCTCCAGCACACCTTCAGAGTTACACGAGATTAGGATTTCGTTGACAGGAATGGGGAGTAAACAGACAGGACAGAAGGTTCGTTTGCAACATAAATCATGGAGAGGGTTGACAGGTGGCTTGGGGTACCACTTCCCCAAACAGATAATGACAACATATTTATTAAAGAGACAGGAGGAGAGAAGGCAACACTCTTCCCAGATGTGAAAGCAGAGGGTTTTGAACTCATGATCCTAGTTCGCAAAGCGCACCTGGTAAGAGTGGGGCTGACTCGCTCTCTTGCGTGGGACCTGGGGGCAGGGGACCGACACACAGGTTCCCAGCTAGAATTGAAATGGAGCATAAGCACAGCACCCTGAATTTATTACATATCACAAAACACGAGAATGAAAATTATTCTAGCACACATATCAAGCTAAAAGGTAGCTTAGGCTGTTCCAAACCCCCAGAGGCACAGAATCCAGTGTTCCAGAATACAGACAACTATCTTAAACCCTCAGAGAAATTACTTACAACACTAAAAAAAAAAAGTATTTTTCTTGAAGAAAACATTACAGTCAGTAAAATTTTCTAGTCTTTCATATTTTATATATCTATCTCTATCAGCAAAAATATTGTTTTAATTTGAAATGTGGTCATTAGCACTTAATCCACACATAGCCATATAAAGTCATTCCATTAACATCACAGTAGAGTTATAGTTTTGAATAAACACAGAATTGCTATAAAATATAAACATTATTGACTTGTTTTAAGATGTCCAATCTTACAAAATATTAAACAGGATTAAGCCTAGTTTCTGGTTGACTTTAAAATGCTAGCTGTTATCATAAATATTTGTTTAAAAAAAGAAATGTTGGCATTTTGCCTGTAGACTGCTCCTTTAAGTTTTAGACACCATTTAATTGGAATTTTATAGATATTTACTCTACTTAATGATTAAGTCACCAAAAATATATTCTCTCTCAACATCTCTGAAGCAACAGCATAAAGTGACGCTCTGCTGTGGAGCAGAAATGCCCATTTCCCTTCCTGGCTCACCCTCAGGGTGGGGTGCTGTCTGTCTGGATGCATTTGAAAAGCATTTGCTGCCTGCTTCCCCAGACTAGCTCCCTGTGTCAGGCCAGCCATCTGCCAACTCTCACTCCACAGCATGCATACACAAACACCCAGAGACCCACCCCAGACCTACGCTGTAGCAGTGGAGGACAGAGAGGCAAGTCTCCAGGCGGCCCTGGGAGAGACCCTCCATCTTCACGGAGTGGGTGCCAGGGCTTCAGACTCCTGCCAAAGAACGTTACCGTGGCACAGCCTGCTCCTCAACCCAGACACGCCTCATTTAACCAAAGCTGGCTCTATGCAGTCACCTCACTATTGACAAGTTCTGGTTAATTTTAGGGGGGAGGGGCAGGACTTGGCCCACACTCAATTACAAAGAACAGTTTTAGACTAGCTGTTAGAAGATGGGAGATTAAATCCTGAAAGAATGAACAGGCTTGTCTATGTGCCGTCCCCCGCCTCCTCTGCACATGGGCACACCCCTTATTCTACCACTGCCTTCCTCCAGGAGAAATGTCATGGTGTGGCCTTTGTTATCCATTGTGAACAGTTCTCGTGTTAGATATAAAGGGTTAGAATCATGGCTATGACACTCCATTACTCATGTACAGCGAGCCCTCCTCTCCTTGACGAGTCATCAGACCATGAGTTACTGAGGGCCAGCGCTGGGCTGTACAAATCATATGTGCCACCACATTCTGAAAGCTAAAGGGGTTATTTAATAGCGCTATCTAAGCAACCTATGACTGCAAAGAACAGAGAGGCCACTTGCAGTTCCACATTATTTTGGTGGGGACTAAACCAGGGCCTCAGGCATGCTAAGCACGGACCACTGGGCCACACTACCAACCCTTCCATCTTATTCCACTCTGATTCCTGGTTTAACATCAGAATCAGAGACGTTTTTGAACAGTTCCTAAAAATGCAGACAGCATTATATAAAATTCAGACTCCAAAATTTTAGGCTCCTTTGGCAGAATCATATTCCTGTCATTTTGAGCCTACATACTGAGGAGGGATGAGCCAAGACGATATGTAATAGGTTACATTATATTCCAGAACTAGTTAAAACCTCAGCTAGAAGCCTTGTTTTTCCCAATCTGCAGGGAGAGGGTGGTAACCAAGTCTCAAGCACACATTCATTCAAGGTTATCCTTCTAACGTAGGCAAGCAATTATATCACCTCCACTGCGTGGACTTGACGAATGCTCCGGCAGCACCGCACACACCCTCACTCTCACCATTACATCACCCCCAAACATAGGCGTGATGAATGGTTCCTAATCGTTACACACACACCCTGATTCTCACCTGTGCTATGCAGAGGTGGTAGAGATTCAAACACATTTCTAACACTCACTGACTCTAACCATTGCTCTTCCAGGTCACCACAGGCAGTGAAGTCCACACCACCTGACCCTTGGCCTCAATTAGGAAGGTGTGTGGGCTGCACAGGCTGAGGAGGAGCAGAAGCAGCCCACCAAGGAGTGCTCCAGCTACATGGGAGCCTCCTGGGCACAGATGGAAACTATGAGGCTCCAACATCTTCTGCCTTTAAGGGGGAACTTTGGGTCATCTCCCCAGAGTGATGTTTCAAGATGTGGTTCATGGACCTCAAGGCATCCTGGGACTCCTTCAGGGGTCCCTGGGGGTCGTGTAAGAGTGGATGTCCTTGGCCTTGTATATTCTCACTCTCTGAGTGTGCAGCAAGGTTTCCAAGGCCGAATGACAGGGTTGTCACCACCCCCTGGCCTCTTTGTGCTTACATATTCTTGTGTTTATAAAATTAATCAGCTTTGAGTTATAAGACAGTAAATATTGATATATAAGGGCTCTTGATAAACTTTAAGACTAGGAAAGTCCCTAGGATTGAAATGTTTGAGAACTGCCAACCAATCTGTCCCCTACCCAGCAGCACAGCTGTGGTCTCCTGTTAATGCTCAGCTCTTCTGACCCTCCTACATGTCTCCACCTCTGTCCACCATGTGGCTTCTCTGAGCTAGCCTTTGCCTCTTCCTCTCAAGTTCCAGTATGGTGGGCATGCTCTAGCATGGCTTCTTGACCTCAACACTGCATCATGAATGGTCTCCTTACTGTCCCAGAGTCAACTTTCTCAGGCCTAAGACCTAACCAAGGAGAGTAAGGTCACCCAGGTATCCACTCACCTGGGAACCCTAAGCTTTACTTACCAAGCCCTTTCCTATAGATAATGGAGCCGTGCTATGATAGGCAATTGAGGGACACTGGGTGAATATTAGTAAAGAACATGCGACCATAAGAGTCTGCGGCTATGACATTACTTGCGCTAACTTTTTCATTAAGGACTTTGGGACATAAAAATGACTCCTCTCAGTACAGACCAACCTCCCTTCTTCAGAAAGCCGGTCCGGTCATCCCGTGGACTAATTCTGAATTGGGTCATACCATGACCTTCGATTCTGATAAGAATCTACTTCCCACCCTACTGTGGCTTCCCTGTGACAGATGGATGCTGGTCTCTGTCACATTTGACCCAGGAGCTAAAAGTTTAGCACCGCAGATTCAGATGCTGGGTACCGGGTTTGCTGTACCCATCGTTGAAGATTTTAAACGTGAAACCCAACTAGTTTCTTCCATCTTCCTCTCTGCCACAGGCTTGTTCTTCTGCCAGAGCTCTGAGGAAATTTCCCCCGGTGTGTGAAAGCTGGGGGAAGTCCTCTCTGATGCTTGGCTGTCTTCCCTAAAGTAGCCTTGGCTGCAACACAGCCAGGCCCAAGGGATTGTAGGGATCCCTTAAATCAGGCTTGTAAGCAAGTTAACATTTTCCAACGTCTATAGGTTTAGGTGATACATGGAGAAAGGCCTGTACAGCCCTACCCATTAGAACTACACGAGGTCTAGAAACAGAAGTGATATCAAGGCCGGGGTAGGGAAGGTGGGGGCAGGGAAGCTTCTTGGCTAAGAGACAGTCCTTTTATTTATTTATTTATTTATTTATTTATTTATTTATTTATTTATTTAAATCCATGTCTGTAAGGCTAACCATTCGCCCTCTCAGGGTGATGTATCAGTTCTCTGTCGATTCTGATACAGTGGCTTACCCAGGTACTGCCCATCATCTCTGAGGTAATCTCAGAGGCCTGCCGGGATAAGAGTTAGCCCAGTGATTGCTAAAACATGGAGAAATGGGG